>NW_006441063.1:3067006-3086119 GCF_000325575.1 Pteropus alecto | reverse complement strand
TTTTTGAATTGAGATAATTGTGTGTTCTGTTTACTTCTTGAATTCCAAGCTCCAGCTCGTTCCTTATATTTGAGAAATTCTCATCCACCATTTGTCTGAAAATGCTTTCTAGTCTCTGCTCCTTTTACTCCCTTTTGATAATGCCCATTGTTCTTATGTTTCCTCTCCTGATGGTATCAGCTAGTTCTTGTATTTCTCTTTCATTATTTTTCATACTTCGGTTTCTCTTCTTCTTTCTGATTTATTTCTATATTTCCGTCTTTGATATCACTGATTCTTTCCTCCATTTGGTCGACTCTATTTCCCAAGATTGTTATTTCATTTTTTCAACTCTTGCAGTGTGTTCTCTATCTGCAGAAGGTCTATTCAGTTCTTTTTGAGGGTTTCAATCTCCTTGCTAAAGAACTCATTCTGCTCGTCTAGCTTTTTTTTTTTCAATTCTTGAAATTGTTGGTATGATTCGTTTTGGATCTCACTGCGTTTTTTTTAGAAGTACCATCCTGAATTCTGTCATTTAAATTGCATATTTCTGTGTCTGTAAGCTTATTTTCTGGAGATTTTTCTTTCTTTCTGAGATGCCTTGTCACCTTGGTTGTTTATGGCATTTAATGGACTATTTCGCCGCCTGTGCATTAATGGAAGTGTGCTCTGCTTTTTCTTTTTCCAGAAAGATTTATTATATAATTGTCCCTAGCTTGTTTTTCTTTTGGTTTCCAGTAGGTGGGGTCTAAGCCTTTTGGATCTCTGCTCTATATAAAGTCTTAATAATGTCTCCTTTTTCCTTATAGATGTTTAATCACACTCACTACTCTCAGTCTCATTTCCTGTCAGTGTTAGTGACAGTTTCGGTACCATTTGCTCAGATTCCCCTGGGGCTCCACGGTGTTCTGTCTTGGAGGGTATAGGGGGAGGGGCCCTCTAGGTTGGGGGATGGGGGCTGCTATTCAGCCTCTGTTTTGCAACCCTGGCTGGTAAAAATCAACTGTTGTTTCTCTGCCATCCGTGCTGTTCTGCCATCCCCATTTCTTTGCCTTCTGCCCTGATGACTGGGCCCTGCCACTGGCTGTGTGGAACTAACAACTCTTCTAGGCAGGGCTATTCAGGGAAGTCACCACACCTTCTCCCCTCCCTCTCCTCCTACAGGGAGCTCCATCAGCTGCAAGAGGCAGTTTCTTTGTTTCTCTCAGACCACCGCCTGACACTCAGGGTTCTGACCTATGGTAACTCTTATGCACAGATCTCATACTCAGATGTGCTGGTGTGCAGTTTGGGTGTGTTTTTTTGTTGAATTTTAGATGTTCATCTTATTTTTGTTTCAAGGGGAGAGATTTGGGACATCTCTCACTCTGTCATGTTTAATCCAATCTGCCCCTCAAGAATTTTTTTTTGTTTCCATTCTTTTTGAAAAGAGAAATGTGTGTGTGTTCCAAGACTAAGGGTAGAAGCTATACACACTTTACTTCACTTTGTTTTCTTTGCTTTTAACAATATATCCAGGTGATGACTTTGTAGCAGTATGTAGAGACCTTTCTCCTTTTTAACACTAACTAGTTTTTAATTGTTTAGATATACCATCATTTATTCAACCAGTCTCCTATTGAGGGGCATTTGGGTTATTTCCAATCTTTTGCTATTACAAATAGAGGTGAAATGAATAGTTTTTCATATATGTCATCTGGTATTTTTGATAGATATCGAGAAGTGGGATTGCTTGTTTAAACGGTATATGTAATTTTTTAAAGATGTTACAAATTCTTCAAAGGAACTGCAGTACTAACAACTTCATAATGAAAGTGCCTGTTTCCCCACAGCCTAACCAATGGAATATGTTGTCAATCTTTGAAATTTTTTGACAGGTGAGAAATAGTATCTCAATGTAGTTTTAATTTGCATTTCTCTTATTATGATCCCAGTAGAGCGTCCTTGCATATGTCTGAGGGCCATTTAAATATTCCTTTGTACAAACCCTATCTCTTTGAGACAGGAGAGATTGGATGCTCTTCAAATTATGTAACATGAGTGTCTTAGGTTAGGTTGCCCAAAGGCAGACGTTGAGACAAGGATTTCTGTGAAAGTGAATTATTTTTCTATGAAAAAGCAGTAGGCGAATGGAAAAACAGGACAAGGAAGAAAAGGGCACCAAGCCAGGGTGTGATAGCAAGCAAAGTTCCAAGGAATATTGCTTTGGGTCAGTCTCATAGGGGAGTTATGAAGACAGTGCAAAACATATCTAAGAATTGTCCCCATCAGAGGGCAATGGTACTTGAATATTAATTCTCTTCACTGTCATTCACTGGTTAGGGGATGTTCTCAGGGAATACAGATTCCAAGGCACTTCCAACTTTCTATGTCTCCAGGCAAATCAGGCTCCAGTTACCTGAGGGTAATCAGCCAACTAAGAGATTTAAGTACTGGCTGTCAAAAATGGTAAAGAGATTGAAGGAGTTATGGCAGAGCACTGGCAGCATCTGCTTCAGTGAATGACTACCCATCCTACACTCTTGGGGGGTCATCACTATACAAAAGGAACATTTATCAGGCATGATTTCTAAGTCAATATCAGTATCTATGATAAATGAGAGCATTACTGGCAGTTTATTTGCTTTATTTGACTTTATAACTATTTGTTAATCACATGTGTTAAAATTATGGTGCTATTTTGTACACCCAGTTTTCTCTAGTCACACTGCATGGAGTTAGATGGTTCCTATGAGGCTGCTTTAGAACTACAGCTGCCTAAGATAATCCCTTTGTGTGAAATCAACACCCAGACCTGTGTTGGAATTAAACCAGGGTCCCCCTGATAGTAGCATGAGGAATAAACAGAGCCTTGTTTTCCCAGCTAATGAGAGCAAATAGCTCTATCCCTGGTGGCTTTCCTTAGAGGTTTTGCAACTATAAGATAATCACACACAGACCAGAGGTGCAGTTCAACAATTCTGAATGAGAAACCAGGAAAGGAATAGAACAAAATGTCTTGCTATCAAGACTATCAAATGTATTAATCCTGGGGCAAGTTTACTGACAAACTAAATAATTTGACTTCTTAGGACTTTGACTCTGGACTCCATGTTTTGATTCATAGGGGGACCTAAAGAGCTGAAAGATCTCATTGTGTCAGAGAAAAGAGAGCTGTTCCTCATGTATTTTCTTTTTCTCCTCCTCTTTAATTCCCTCCCCCGACCTTCCACCCCTGACCTATGGATATTGCCATTTCCCCTTAAGAACTGGATCTCTGAAGGCAGGGCATCTCCTCCCACATGCTAGCTCGTGGAGTGCACCTGGGGCCTGGTGCACATGGAATATGGTGCACCCGGAGTATGGTCCGTGGCTCCACCTGGGGCACGAACCCAGGACCTTCTTCTGCATGAAAAGCAGATGTGCTAACCACTACACTATGGAGCCACCCCCCTCATTTATTTTCTTAATGCTTAAAATAACTGAGTTGAAATATTTATGATAAGAGCTAACACTAATGGAAGTTGACCTGGAGTATAATTTTCCCACATACATATTTTTTTCCTCCTCGGTTCTTAAGTTGAACTTAGGGCAATTTTAGGGTGATTAATTCATCTTGATTTGCCTCGGACTTGCTTGGGTTTAGCACTGAAAGTACTAAATCCAGGGTAATCTCTCAATCTACAGCAAACCAAGATGTTTGTCACTTTAGCAATTTCTTGAATAATACTGGTTATGTTGGTTTAAGACAGAGCTTCTCAAACTAAACTGCATGAAAATTCCCTAGATATCTTGTTGACATGCTGATTCTGATTTAAGAGGTCGAGTGGGGCCTGCAAGTCTGCATTTCTAGTTCCAAGGTGATGCTGATGCTGCTCGTCTACCCAAGGACTATACTTTGAGTGGCAAGGATCAAGGGCAGGCATAATGTTGATGCCATAGTTTTGCTGTAAACCTCCAACATTAGAAATGTAATTTGAGTTTATCTCTGTCTTTAACTTAAGGAAATGTGCTTGTGTGATAATATTATGAATATTTGTAGTGAAGAGAAAGAAATTAATTTACTTGCCAATGGTGCATTTGTGCTTATGTTTAAAGGAAGGGTACTCAAAGTACAACAAAGCAAATTTTAATTGATACAAAAATTCTAGATGATAGTTGTTGCTCTACTTTTTATATTGTACTATTTACCTTTTATTTAGTTCTGCTTTTTGGATTTTGAACAAATTTTAAACTTGATATTTTTAGACAATTTAAATTTCATGAACATAAATGTACTGCTCAATCCTATCACAATCACATATGGGCACTATCTGCACCTTCAAATGCCGTTGTGTTTTTTCCCCTGATTTCCTTATTTTTAGTTTACGGGGACATATTTATTTATAAATCGTATAAATTTCATATAAAAGATATGAAAGTACTTAATAAGGCTTCTTACTAGATTGATTTCATCAACTCCCTAATCTAAAATTTTATTTATTTACTTTTCTTTGGCTACATTTCCCAATAGCAAATCTGCTCTGAACAACACACTTTGTGGATGCCAGGAGATAGCTTTGATTCCAGGAAAGAAACACTGATTTTGAGTGTTCCTAAATACCACAGCAAGGCTATTGCTATTAATCTTTATTGCCAACATTAACATAATAAACAATATCTAAATCTACATCAGACTTTTCCAATGAGTTGTCTAGAATTATTTCTTGCCAGCTTTCTCAACTACAGGGTAACCACTTGTAGTTATATTTGATTAAATTTCTATCTATTTTAGGAGAGGATTCATAGAAAAGAGCAAACATTTCATTTATTAGTCCTATAACAGTTAAGAGATATCTTCTCAAGTCCTCCAACTTCATTGGATCTCTAAAGCTATTAATGGTTAGTAAGTGTATATACTAGTATGTGTATAAGTATAGTGGGATGATAATACATATTTCTTTTGTCTATAATAAAAGAAACCTAAACAAGTTTATTTTAAAATTTACAGGCTACCTTGTACTAGAAAGGATTACATATAACTTGCATGGGTGCACCTCAACATAACAAAATAGGAAGCATCAAAAATAGGGTGAAAAAATAAAATGAATCAGAAGATAGAGTGAAACTAGGAGTAAACATAGAAGTAGATAATAATAATAATATTCACACCTAGAGTTTAAGCTTCTCGAATCATACATAATCATGTCCAAGAGATAAAAGCAGGCAAACTGATCTACATTTTGTACAAGACTAATTCAGTGTAATATTTCATCTTGATCCACTGGCATCAGTGCCAAGAATAAAGTGTTTGTCCTAAGAAAATAAAATTTATTACTCAACTAAATTGATATGCTGTTTACATACACTAAAAGGCATCTATTTTAAGTATATAATTTGATGAGCTTTGACGAATTTACAAACTTGTGTAACCACCAGCACAATTGAGATGCAAAACATTTTCAAAACCCCTGAATGTTCCCTTGTGTGCCCCATCTCTCCACCTTGTATTAGATTTATCTTTTCTAAAATGTCACATAAATGAAATCATAGAGTATGTGGCCTTCTGTGTCAGGCTTCTTCAGCATAATGTTGTTGAGATTCAGCCATGTTTTTGAGTGTATCAAAAGTCCATTTTTTGTTAATGAATAATATCTCATTGTGTGGATATACCACCATTTCTTTATCCATTCACCAGTTGATGGACAAATGGTTGTAAGAGAAGGAAATCTGAAACAAACAAAACAAACTCTAGATCTGCCACTTTGGTTTTATAAATAACAGAAGATATAAAGAGAGTGGGATTCTTGCTAAAATATTCTTTCAATTCAACAACTAAACTTCTGCCTCCTTTTCTCTCTCTGGACCTATTGCTTTTGTAATACTTAGTAATAATTTTATTATATAAACCTAAAATACTTTAGATTTGTGTAAACTGTCATTGGAAAAAATCAAAGTATATCATATTTATCACCTTTGGCTTCATATATCATCCCCGCGTAGCAGGCAGATGGCAGTTTTTATTATCCTCCCTCAACTGAAAAGGAAACTTCTGAAAGTAAACTAATATTTTGGGCTGTAGCAGAAATTTGAGGCTGAAACTAGGAATACAATATAGATTTCCCGAGCCCAAAGGTAATCCTCTACTCTCTTACTATACCCTTACCTTGCAAGGAGTGGAGGAGTGGACTCAGCAGGCAAGGCATGGCTCCCTTCTCATCCCCACTCCAATCACCTCTTCCTACTTCAAAGAAAACACCTGGTCTTTAACTTGCTTTATCTTTTGAATTTTCATGTAAGATTTCATTCACTAAAATGGTTCTCAGATTAAAAAAAAACTTTGAAAACCCATTGCATCAAATCATCCCAGGAAAATGAGGATTCCCTGTTTTGAAATACAAACTTTTAGTAATAGAATGATGCCTTCTGCTTATATGACACTTCTACTTCTTTAAAGAGCTTCCACAGACATTTCATTTGGCCAGAGAACAAAGTTAGTCAATAAAGGCTATTAATTAAGACTATGCATTCACAAATGTGTTCAGTTCAGTTAGCATTTAATTATCCCTGTTAATGGAAAATGGTCCCAGTATATGCATACAAAATCCAGACACAAACTAAAAACTTAATTAGAGCAAGTAGTTTCTAACTTCTCTTTCATTAAACTTTGACTGGAGGTCCTAAAAAGTATCTGCAGTAGCAAAAACAAACAAACAAAAAAAAGCAATGCAAGTGGGTTTCATTTACTGTTTCTCCTACAAGAGAGTGGTGGTGAAGAAGTAAACTAAGAATCTTGGGAAAATAGTTTTTTTTTAAACTCTCAAAAATATGACTTTCCCCAAACTGCCCAAATTTGACATGATAAAGACACATTTTTTAAAAGCAACTTAAAAGTCTTCTACTCTGCAACTATTAAAACATCGACAATAGCATAGCTTAACTTTGAGCTATTACTGAGATCAAGAGGAGAGACAGGCCATAGCTATAAGTAGAGTGACAACTAATCCCAGTTTGTCTGGATGGTTACAGTTAACAACTATTGTCTTGGCCTCATTGTTAATAGCTCCCTCTTTCACGTTCACAAGTGTCCTGATTTTGATGATAAATTATATGGTTATCTTAGCTAAAAGGAAACAGCACTGAAGCACAAATAACTAAAATGGGAAAATTTCTGGCCTTTTTTGGTATTTCTCCTTCCTCAAAGATGCTCAAACTGACACCTTGCACTATCAAAACTATAGATATGAGACTTCTTCTCTCTTCTATTAATTTCAATCAGTATGCTCATTAGAATCATTAAAAAGCTTAAAAATAGTGATGCCTAAGAAATGTCTTGGAATGATTAAATCAATGTCTCTGTAGGTGGGGTCTATTTATTCATATTTATATTTTCTCAAAGCTTCCCAGATAATTTTAATGTGCAGCCAGGGAGAGAACCACTGATTCCGGCAGTCATCAAGTAGTTATTTCTATTATAAGACATTTGATATTTTGAATGATGCATGAAACTTAATATCTCCTTGGGGAAGAAAGATGCCCCTGTCTACCACCCTTACCCAAGGACCATGGCATACTCCCTTTTTCTCCACCCTATGGGTGGCCAAAGGTCCTGCTCATCCTTATTATCTTCTGTTCACACAAAAATAAATCATTCTACTTTTTCCTCTGAAATCTTCAATACCTGCAGTGATGACATAACAAAACTTAAAATATAATAGTCCAAATGAAGAGCTCCTTTGCCCTAGGATAAAGGCACTTGAAGTGATAAGTGGTAAAGACACTTGAAGGGACCTTCAATTCAAGTTGGCCATTCCTTATCAGATTTTGATGGAAGCTCTGATATTCTGAAAGCTAAGCAACAGAAGCTAGGTGGCAGTCCTGCTCAGGCAATTAAAGGAAACACCATAAAGACAATCATAAAGAAGATGCACACAGAAGAAAATAAAAAATAAGTTACCACTGATTTAACAGCAACATGGAAACAACGGGGCAAAACTAACTTGCTAACATTGTGCCTTTAAATATACTCTTCCTTATCAAAGTTGGAGAATTTCCCTAAAATTATGGGCAACTCTTAGATTTTTCATGTGCTTCCTGACATTTTTCATAATTTCTTTACATTCCAGTGTTTTGGAGATTCCCCCACTCCTGCACTCTCAATCCCTCAGGCATATGTCTACAAATGGAAACTCACTAGTCATTTATCTTCTATAAAATGAAGACTGTGAAGAGGTTATGGAGAATATTGAGAAGCATCTAAAATGATAATGTATATTACAGATACCCAAAGCAGTGACAAAATGTGATTAAAAAGGACTTATATAGCTATAAAGATGTTTACCAAAATATTAATAGTGTTAATCTCTAGGTCAAGGGATTTTTGGTGATTTTTATGTTTTTTTTAAATACTTTTCTGTCTTGTTTAACTTGTTTTACAATAAGCATATGTCTTTTTAAATTTTCAGTTTTTTTTGAGAGTTATGTCCTTCAACTCGCTAATGTTCATTAGTGATTAGATAATTCATGTTTTCTGTCATGTTTATTCTCAGCCCAAGGCCTGCTTTACTTTAACTGATGGCTCTCCTAATTAGAGTTGTTAATTGATGATGCCAGAGTGTGTTCATCCCAGACAATCAATAGATTGTGCTTCTATTCACTCTAATTTGGAAAACTAACCAGAAGTTGATGTTTTTGTTTGTTTGCTGTTGTTTTATGCAATACGCAAGATGAAGCTAGGGTATACTGAGTTGTGTAAATCATACATCATGAAGTGTTTAATAAACTATTTCTTAAAGAAGATGTAATTTTAGAAATTACAAGATAAATTGCTATATGAGAACTAGATTTTGTGATTCTTCTGAACACATAGTCATTCAATTACTTGAGTTAAGCATAGCACATTAAGAAGTACAGATGGGGATGCATCTGAAAGTAACAGTTGTGTATCCCAATGACTGATCAACCTTTCTCAAAAAAGGAATTTTTCAATGTATAATGAATCCCACACAGGATAAATAAAAATAAATTTACACCACCATATATCCTAATGAAACTGTGAGTTAACAAAGACAGAGAAAATATCAATGTCGGCCAGAGATAAAAGATTAATAATCACTTATAAAGGGATGTCTATTAGATCAATAGCCACAATTGAAGCCAGAAGGCAATGAAATAATAGCTTTAATATTCTGAGATTAAATAATTGTCGACTTGTTGTACCCACACAAACTACATTTCAAGAATGAATATAAATTTAAAAAAATCAGACGAAACTAAAAGATTTTTATCAACAGATCCTCATTAAAGTAAATTTTAAGGTATCGTCATTCAAGCAAGAGAAAATAATCCCAGAGTTAAGATCTGAAATGCAAGAAAGGAAGATAACGGATAAAATCCACTGAGTAGCATACATAAAACAATAAAACAAGTGAATATACAGATAGTAATGTCTAATCTTTAATATTAAGGTAAAACTAAAATACTGGACAAGCATATAACTATGCAGAGTGGCCAACAGAGATAATGCTAGGGTCCTTGAGTTGTTCAGGCCAACAGAGATAATGCTAGGGTCCTTGAGTTGTTCAGTTGCTCAGGTCAAAGATGTTTTTATCTTCCTCCATATTTTATATCATCGAGATAATATAAAACTTCTAAATCTGTATGTCCTTAATATATGTAAGAATATGAAAAAAGGTGAAATAAACAAATCCACTACCTTGATGGGGAAATCTGAACACATTTCTCTCAAGAATTGATAAATTAAGCAGAAAAATCAGTAGATATGGAAGATCTGAACATGACAATCAATAAGCTTGCTCCAATGGACATACATAGAATACTGCATGCACAAGCTGGAGAAAGCACATTTTTAAAGTACACAAAGAACAATTATAAAAATGTATTATATGTTAGACTATAAGGTAAGTACAGAAAAAGGAGATGCACCTCGACTCATTTGATGAAGCTAGCACAACTATGATTCAAAAACCAATCAAGAATAGCACAAAAAAGGAAAATTACAGGCTGTTCTCCTTGATGAACATAGATGTAAAAATCTCAAATACTACATGAACTGAATTTAGCAGTGTTTAAAAAGATGGCCATATTTAATTTACTCCAGCAATGCAAGATTAATGTAATAAAATTGAATGTAATTCACTACATTGACAATTTAAACGTGAAAAACCATATGGGTAGAGAAAACAGGTCAGATAACAAAGTCAGTATATATTCATGATCACAACATTCAGCTAACCAAAAAAGAGGCCTTCTCTAAACCTGATTAAGCACATCTTTGAATATTGATAGCAATTATTGTACTTAATAGTGACGAAATGAAAAAATTACCTTTAAGATCAGGGAAAAAAAGACAAGGAACCCTTCTGTCACCATTTCTATTCAACATTGTACTGGACATCATAAGAAAAAAAATTTAATGTATAAGAATTGAAAAGGAAGGAAAAGCTGTCATTATGGCAGATAATGTGATTATAAGTGTAGGTAATCTGACAGAATTTATAATTTCTTACAGTTAAGAAGAGTTTAGCAGTTTTCCTGAATCAAAATAAATACAATGTATAAAAGTCAATTGCATTTCTATAACCAATAATGTTAGATGTATCTCCTCTACCTGAGTTTCGTTAGTAATTTTATTCCTTCGTTGCTATATTTTACATTTGTAAGTCTACCATCTTACCTTAGTGTTAGGCATACATTCAAATGAAGTTAATGCCTATTGCCAGTTGGTTGGCCATAGAACCTCCATTCCTCTTTTGTTGGAGAAAATTTCTTATTTTAGTTTCATCAATAAGATTCCAAAGGAATGTATTTTCTGAATTATTTTATAACTAAATCTATTTATCTGTTGGCTCTATATTTGAACAACATTTTAGAACAATATTATTAGGATTCTTTTCCCCTCAGACATTTACAAGTATTGCAATACTTACTATTTCTAGGGTCGAATGTTACTGTGCAGAAGTCAGAAGTCAACGTGATTTGTTCCCATGTAGATGGCTTTATCTTTATGTTTTAATGCCACCTACTTTATTTCTGAAGTCTACAAAATTTACTAGAATATGTTTTGCTCTTGTTCATTCTATCAGTTAGGGTCCAGTTATAAAAACAGATATCATACTAAGTATTTCAACAGAGGGGATTTAATATAAGAAACTTTGCACAGGTGTGAGGGCTGAAAGAACAAAAGGAGAACATTAGGGGAACTCAATTATAATGACTGCAGGAAACAGGTAACACTTCTAAGGCTGAATAAACAAAGAGATTATCAGACTCTAGAGGCTTAAAGGAAGGGAGCCTAACATGGAACCAACAGCTTGCAAATGAAAAATGTGCTATAATTTGCAGAGTCTCAGTCCCAGCATCACCAATGATAACACAGAAAGTTGTTTGTAGCTGAGAGATTAATAACTGGCATACTCATTCAGTATCGAATTTTCCTGGGATACAGTATGATATTCCCATCTGTATACCCAAGTCTCCTTTTATTTCAGCATTTTTTTTTCTAGATTTATATCTGATTTTTTCTGTTCCACTGTTTGGTCTTTGGGGGTCTGTTTTGTCTTGGAGCAGCGTCATTGCAACCTGATAGCCATGAAATGGGAACTCGAGGGGTGTGTGTGTGTGTGTGTGTGTGTGTGTGTGTGTGTGTGTAGGGGGGGTGCTACAGACTGTTGAAAAGAAACCACCTCATGCATATACCACATGACTAAATTAATTTTCAGTTTGTTAGCAATGGCATATAGAAATCTAGCAGTATGAAAGTGGCTCCCTAGTGCAGCATGGCACTGTGCAGCTTTCAGAGCTCACTACCACCATCACCCACAGCAAGCCTTTAACAGAAGAACACAGCTGCCATTGTCAGTGTCTGCGCAAGGTAGGGTCTTGCTGTGTGTCTAAGAAGCTTAATTTCATGTTCGTAATCCAGGATGCTACTCTGGAAAAATACTAATAATATCAGAAAGGTAGCTTTATTTTCTTCATTCTCAGGCCCACTTTAGAACCCCAAATCCCTTCTCGGTGTTTGAGAAAAGAAATCCAAACAATGACAGATATATATATAGGAATTGGAGCCCAGGTGGTGGTGGGGAGTGTGTGTGATAACTGCATCAAACACAGGATTCTGCAATGAGTTTATTTACCTGACTAGCACCTGCAAGGACAGGAAAAATACATATATTATCCTGACTTCAATCTCTTCTGTTTTTTTTATATAGTGATTAGTTTTAAAATTCTTTCATTTGTGGTTCTATTCTGAGTCTTTGACTAACTTGTCCCCAAATGCTTACCTTAATAGGTACCAAGAGTGACTGGGTATATGAAGTTCGGTTGAAGGATACTTTATATGTGTGCTGGTATAACCATTAGTTAACAGAGAAAGCAAAAATTTGATGTAAAAATTACATTCTGTTTTGGAGTGATTGCTCTCCTCCATAATGATGAGTATGGTGGGTGGATTTGTGAGCTTTCACTGCTAGGCAAGCATCCGCTATTCCTCATCCTGATATAATAATTTTTTTTTTTGCAAATTATTCTCAAATGGCAAGCGTCATCTGAAATTAGGCACTTTGCTAGAGACACTATTTGAGTTACAATTTGAAAAATTCTAAGCTTAAAGGGAATTGGAGCCCAGGTGGTGGCGGGGAGTGTGTATGATAACTACATCAAACACAGGATGCTGTAATGAGTTTATTTACCTGACTAGCACCTGCAAGGACAGGAAAAATACATATATTCTCTTGACTTCAATCTCTTCTGGTGACATTTTAGATTCGGCTCCGTCAATTTATATTTTTAATTATTTCAGTTTTACTGTCCCTTCCCCTTGTTTAGATGTTTAAGTCTCTTCTGTATGAAAAATAATCATATCCCACAAGCTGTAAAATTCACTGCAATCAAATTTCTTGAAAGAAATTATAACTTGCTCATTGCTTTTCTTCTTGAAGTGTGGATTCCATTTCTGCTGCCCCACTGAAACCACTAACTAGTGTCACTGAAGACTTGCTAATTGTCAATCCCATTGCTGTCTTCTTCTCTCTATTCTCCATCTCTCTCCATTTTTTTTATGTTGTTCTCCTTGAGCCTCTCTCTTCTCCTAACTTTTACGGCATAGAAGCATCTTCGTTCTACTTCTGGATGCTCTCTCTCTGTCTCATATGCTGATTTTCTTCCTTCTCTTGCTCCTGAAGTTTTTCCAAGATTCTGTCCTTTGTCATTATTTTTCTCTCCCTTGAACTTTGATGAGTTTATCAATGTCCATGGTTTTTTCTACCAAACCTACATCTCTTAATCCAATGATTTCCTCAAGCTTTATCCTTACGTTCACAACTTCCTGATGGACATAAATCCCTGGATAATCCAACAGTATTTCAAACTCAACAGGGCTAAAGGTAAATTCATAATGTTTTTGCATAAATTATCTCCTTTTCCAAAATCTCAAAACTTGTTCTTTGCTCCTCCCTAAATCTAGTCAGTTGCCAAATCCATAAACTGTCTGTCTTTGCAACATCTGCATCTGCCTATTATATCCTATTCTCACTACCACTGCTCTACTCCCAAACTTCACAACACTCATATTGTCTTATGTAATAAGCTTCTAATTTCTCTTCTCTACCCTTTCCTTCCTACTCTAATCCATCATATCCAGCAAACTCACAATAATTTTCTAAAGTAGAGCAATAATCTCTTACTTGCTCAAAAACCCTCAGTAGCTCCTCAGTTCCTTCTTGGTGAAGTATAAACTTATCATCCCTACATTTAAGTTCTTTGTGATCTATCCCCAATCCATTTGCTTGACTTTTTCCCTTCTACTCCTACTATACTCTACAAGAAAACTGAATTACTTGTTCCCTAAACCTGTCCCAAGATTCCCTACTCCAAGCCTTTGTTCATACCACTCTCCTCATCTTTACTTGTTAAAATTCTGACCAATATTCAGTAACATTTTGGATGACTTCTCTTCTGTCTTATAAAGACCTGGTTGTAAACTTTGCCAAGACCCAATATGAAACTTCAATTACAGCAATTATTACATTTTGCAATTAATTACAGTATTCTGTGAACTTGTTTTGTCTCGCTACTCAGACTGGAACCTCTGTTTTTATTTGGGTAATACAGTAATTCCCACTTATAAGTGGGAGATATATTCCCAGACCCCCAGTGGATTCCTGAAACTACAGATAGTACCGAACCCTATGTATACTATGTTTTTCCCTATACATACATATCTATGATAAAATTGACTTTATAAATTAGGCAATTTCATGGATAAAAGATTTATTCTTACCATAGCTCTTTGAAACCTCAGCATACAATATTTCTTCTTTCCTTAAATCAAGCACTTTCATCTTGTTACTTAAAGGAAGCACTTTATGGCTTCTCTTTGGTATATCCAAATTGCCAGTATCACTAGTATTGTACTTTGGAACCATTATTAAGTAAAATAAGAATTACTGGAACACAAGCACTGTGACACTATGACACTCTCAGTCTGATAACCAAGACGGCAGGAAGACATATTTCATCACACTACTCAGAATGGCGTGTAATTTAAAACATGAATTGTCTATTTCTGGAATTTTCCATTTAATATTTTCAGACTGTGGTTGACCATGGATAACTGAAGCCATGGAAAGAGAAACAGGATATGGGGGACTACTGTATGTTGGATAATATCAGCACTCCGCCCAGATCCCCTTTTGCCATTTTACTATTATGTGTCCTTCCTGCACCAATGTCAGTCTTCTTTGAATTACCAGGCCAGCACCTGTGGTGGCTCTTCTTCAGGGAGCTGCCCTCAGACTATAGGAGCTGCTTTGATCACAAAGTCAGAGGGCTAGTGCTGAAAGTTTCCATCCCTCTACTCTACCCTGAGGTAGATGATTGTTAAACAGTAGATATAGAGCATGGGAATATGAAAGCATAGCTACCTGACCTCAGTATGATATAATTTGGAGAGTTAACTCACATTGAGAGTTCTCTGGTAGGATCAGGCTGAAGTTACCTCTGCAGGATTTTTGATGAGATTCCACTCTTGCTTGTCTTGCTCTCTTTCCGTGCTCCCTAACCCATCTGCTTGTCTCTCAGGGTACTGCTGGAGAACTGTGGCTAAAACAAGTAACATTTATGAGTACCTGTCACATGCCAGGCACCATGATAAATGTGCGCATATTAATTTCATTTAAATTTAACTTTCACAGCTACCCTGAGAGCTAAGTACTATTACTATTTTGAATTAATAGATGAGGAAATTAAAGTTTAGAGAGGTTCGGTAACTTTTTTCAAGGCTATTAGCTAGAAGGTGTCAATGTTAGGAACCTGAACAAGGCTTCAGAGGCACATCAGTCAACTACTTTGCTGTGTTCTTTACAAAACTGCTAAATGGAAGGTAGATATCTAAGATGGTTCCGCATGATCCCTGCCTCCTGGTATTCACATCCATATGAAATCTCTTCCCCTTGAATGTGAACTGAACCTAGTGATTTGTCTCTAACAAATAAAGTATGGCAAAAGTGATGAGATGACACTTCTATAATTATACTACTAGACTGTGGCTTCCCTCTTCCTAGTAGACACTTGCGGATTTTGATGAAACGAGCTGCCATTTTGGGAAGGCTCATGTTGCAAGGAATTCAGGGTGGCATCCATGCAAAAGCCTGCAAAGAACTGAGGCCCTTACTCCAAAAACCTTCATGAAACTGACTCCTGCCAACAACCCTGGAAGTAAGCTTGGGAGGTAATCCTTTCCCAGTGGCACTACAGCCAGAGTCCACATCTGGACTGCAGTCCAAGAGAGATTCTGATCCAGATAGCTCACCTAAGGTGTGCCTGGATTCCTGACCCACAAAAACTGTGAGATAATAAATGTGCAGTATTAAAAAGAAGAAATACTGCTATCTGGAAAGCAGTGAAGGAGTCAGTATTGTTATTCTCAGTACTATTTGCAACTTCTGACTTAGCAACCTAACAATAGAAATGCTAACCAATAATTTATCACCTCTTACAAATTTTACATTCCAATAAACTTAGCTAGGATGGTGACAATAAACTACTCGAAAAGCATTAACTTTCCAATGTGATTGGTACTTGGTGGCCTTAGAACCAAGTAAAAAAACAAATTAAGAGTGAGAATTGGATAAATAATTTTTTTTTAATGCATACAAAATAAGCCTTTGGTTTCATGCTTATTTCAATCAATTAATCAATCACAAAGCAGCAATGAAATTGAGCACCAGCTAGCTTATTGTGCAATGATAAGCAAATTATGTTCAGTGCCTCCTAGTCAACATTGTTTTCCAACTTATACCTCTTTGTGCTCCTTTATCCCCACCTACATATAGCACAGTTGTCATATAAATGAACATCAGCCAAGGATGCTTTCTCCAACTCTTTATTCCTCTTGTTGCCATGGGATGAAAGATTAATACTCAAAGAAGACAGAAGTAAAATTGGAAAATATGCAGCCTTCCAACTTCCACAGTACGAACAGTAACAATGGAATGAATGACATTAAGCCAGTTAGCCACTATAATGGTAGGAGTAGAAAAAGTCCAGAAAATAAAGGCAATTGTATTATGACCCACAGGGGAAAATGCATACTTTCTCCATTCCTTACAAACAGTCATTGGCAACAACTGTCCTGATTTGTCTGAATTTGTTCTTGCACTGAAAGTCCTGCATTCTGAGAAATAGCTCCATCCCTGGCAAACCAGAATGGTTGGCCACCCTAGCAAAAATCATTAACTCCTAAAGGGATCTGCTCTTGTTGAAGTTTGCTTTTTAATTAGGGGTGTCAATAAAAAACTATTTTCTTAAACTTTTCTCTTGAAAGCTACAAATATCCTACTGGCAGAGCTTATTTTTTAAGTTGGTGCCATAAATTCTGTTGTTTTCACTAAAAAGTAAAAAAGACATTGTCTTTTGGAAAAAGACATTAGAAAGATTTTACTAATCTTATTCAGATGATATATTTGAGCTGAAAGGTGAGGAATGAGAGAGAGGCAGTTTAGAAGACAGCAAGCTATCAAAAACATTGACTAAGAGCGGTATATTATTGACTGATGGAATCGTTTAGCTGAAGACAACACACCAAGGTAGTTATGTTGGCGGTCACTTTCATACCTAGAGATCTGGGCCTTAAAATTTACAAATTTTACACCTAGAAGATACCATGGACATATTCTAACCCAAAGTCTTCCTGTTTGGATAACATTCAAGGAAGCTTAAGCTTGCATTTTGCTGCCTGTTACAGAACACTGGTTTGGGGAGATCTTAATAGGTGTTAATATGATAAAGGGCTCCTTGGTCACATAGATTTGAGAAATATCAAGGTAAGCAATATCAAACAAATTTCTTTTTAAAAATTTTATATTAGTTTCAGATATATAGTTCATTGGTTAGACATTTATATAGTTTATGAAGTGATCCTCCCAATTAATCTAGCACCCATCTTACTTTACACATAGCCATTACAAAACTGGGTGAAAAAAGGGGAAGGGATTAGCAAGTACAAATTGGCAGTTACAAAATAGTCATGGGGATATAAAGTACAGAATAGGGAAAATAGTGAATAGCATTGTATTAACTATGTATGGTGTCAGGTGGGTACTAGATTGACTGGGGGGATCAGTTTGTAAGTTATATAAATGTCTAACCACTATGCTGTACACCTGCAACTAATATAACATTGAATGTCAACTACAAATTACATTTAAAAAAATTATGTAAAAAATACATTTGGTATTTTCTATCCTTACTTGATCATATGTTTTTTTTCTCCCTTTTTCTTCCTCCTTTTCTCCCTCCCTTGATCCTTCCTTCCTATCTTCCTTCCCTTCCTCCTTCCCTTTTCTTCTTCTCCCTCACTACAAACAATTTTCTCCTTCTTTGCTCTCTCTCTCGTCTTCCCTCTCCCTGTCTCTCTCCTCTCTTCACTTTGGTTTCAAGAAATACTAATTTTTAATCTGAGTTTTTGTTTGTTTAATCAACCATTACAAGGGGAGAAAATATAAAATTATAACATCTGTAAATAGAAATTAATTAAAAATAGATTACTTTATACTTTCAGAACCATTTTCTTCTACAGTTATTAGAATTTCATTACTATCATCTGTGAATTGACGAATAAAGTAATGTGTATATGTATTTAGTTGCATAACACATGGCCATCTTGATTCATCTGTACCTTCAAATACTTCTCCCCTCTCTCTCCATCACTGAATTTGTTTGAAACAAATCTCAAATATTTTATTTATAAATAATTCAAAATGTATCACTAAAATATAAGAATTAATTTTAGAGGAGGAGGCTATGGCCTCATTGGGTGCTTGAAGAGGGATAGGTAGATCCTAAAAGGTAAACCAAAGACTTCATTTAGACCTAAAAGGCTGGAGGAGGCCATTCCCTTTGTTTTCCGTGGTCCTTCTAGGGGTGACGTCAGAAACATGACAGAGTGAGAGACATCCCCAGATTTCTCCCCTTGAAACAATAAGCTGAACATTTAAAACTCAACAAAAAACACCCAAACTGCACATCTGAGCATGGTATCTGTGCATAAGAGCTACTGAAGGTCAGAATCCTGGGAGTTGGGCAGTAGACTGGGAGAAATAAATGCTGCCTCTCACAGGAGGAGAGGGAGGGTAGAAAGTGTGGCAGGTTCCCTGAACAACCCTGCCTGGAAGAACTCTGAGCTCCACATGGTTAGCAGCAGTGCCCAGGCATCGGGGCAGAAAGCAGAGAAGCAGGGAAGGCAGTGAAGTGGGGATGACAGAGAAATAACAGTTGATTATTACCGGCCGCAGTTGCAAAATGTAAGGCTGAGAAGCAGCCCTCATTCTCCAACCCAGAAGGCCCCTTCTCCCATATCCTTCAAGACCGAACACCATGGAGCCCCAGGGGAATCTGAGCAAATGCTACTAAAATTGTTGCTAACACTGACAGGAACTGACACTGAGGGTAGAGAGTGTGACTAAATATCTATAAGAAAAAAAAAGGCATTATTAAGAATTTACATGAAACAGGGATCCAAGAGGCTTAGATGCTGCCTACTGGAAACCAAAAGAAAATCACCTTCTTTGCAACAGGCTAAAGAGAGACCTTTATATAATAAATATTCTTTCTGAGAAAAAAACAAAAAAGAAAAAACCACTTCCCTTAATTCCC
>NW_006441063.1:3064372-3066784 GCF_000325575.1 Pteropus alecto | reverse complement strand
GGCATGGGGAAATGGAGTCGACCAAATGGAGGAAAGGATCAGTGATAGCGAATACCTAGAAATAAATCAGAAATCTAGAAAAAAAATGATAAGGAAGAAGAGAGAAACCAAAAAATGAAAAATAATGAAAGAAAAAGACAAGAACTAACTGATACCATTAGGAGAGGAAACATAAGAATAATGGGCATTCTTGAAGGGGAGAAAAAGGAGCAGGGATTAGAAAGCATTTTCAGACAAATAATTGATGAGAATTTCCCAAATCTAAGGAATGAGCTGGAGCTTGGAATTCAAGAAGTAAACAGAACTTCCAATTATCTCAACTCAAAAGGTCTCCAAAACACATTGTATTAAAATTATCAAAAATCAATGACAAAGACAGAATTCTCAGGGCAGCTTGGGAAAAGAAGACAGTAACCTATTAAGGAAAACCCATTAGATTATCATTGGACTTCTCAGCACAAACCTTACGAGCCAGAAAGGTGTGAAATCAAATATTAAATCTATTAAATGAAGGGAACCACCAGTCAATAATGTATCCAGTAAGGCTCTCTTTTAGATATAAAAGAGAAATAAAGACCTTTCTAGACATACAACAATTGAAGAACTTCTCCACTCTGAGGCCTACGTTACAGGAAATACTGAAAGGGGTCAGCTCACTTAAAACAAAATGACAAAAAAAAAATACATAACTATGAGTAAGGTGACTAGCAGGTAGATAGAAGCAGAGTAGTGTAACACTTACTAAGAGCAGGGCATTATAAGCTGAAACAATAAGAGATTTGCTATAGCAAGATAGTAATGAACATTCAGCATAGATAGGGACAAATTGAGACAACAATGATAGAAAAGGGGAAGATTTAAAGTTCCAAATTCTCAAAGGGGAATGGAGATAAGGCATACACAGAAGAAAATGGACTACTGTATGTATAACTATACTCTACAAATTCGTAATAGTAATCAAATACCAATGATTCAGAACTGAAGTGTATAACAGAAAACAAGACGGACCAGAGGGAAAACCCACAAAAACCTACCAAAATTAATAAATAAAAAGAAAGACACATAAGTCCAAGTAAGCAATGGAAATGCCAAGGTACCAGAAAGGAAAAGATAAAAGCGGTTAGAGGAAAACCTCATATTTCAATAATCACCTGAAACGTAAATGGATTGAACTCATCAATAAAAAGGCACAGGGTTGCAGAATGGATCAAAAAACAAAACCCAACCATATGCTACCTCCAGGAGATACATCTCAGTTCTAAAGACAAATATAGACTCAAAGTGAAAGGGAGGGAAATGATATTTCAAGCAAATGACATTCAGAGAAAAGTGGGAGTAGTGAAACTGATATCGGATGAAATAGACTTCAAAATAAAAAAGGTAAAGAAAGATACTGAGGGACACTTCATAATGATAAAGGGAATCATGCACCAAGAAGACATAACACTTATTAATCTCTATGCTCCCAATCAGGGAGCCCCAAAATATGTAAAGCAATTACTAACAGAACTAAAGGGAGAAACAGAACAAAACACTATAATTGTAGGAGACCTAAATACTCCACTGTTGGATATGGACAAATCATCTAAACAGAAAATCAATAAGGAAATAACATCCTTAAATGACACATTAGACCAACTGGAGATACTTGACATTTACACAGCCTTTCATCTGAAAGCAGCTGCTTATATATTCTTCTCTAGTGTACACGGAACATTCTCAAGGACTGACCACATACTAGGACACAGAGATAGCATAAACAAATATAAGAAGGTTGAAATCATACCAACATATTCTCTGATCATAATGCTTTGAAGCTGGAGATCAACTGTAAAAAGTGAAGTGGGAAGAACCACAAATACATGGAGATTAAACAACATACTACTGAAGAATAACTGGATCAGAGAAGAAATAAAAAGAGAGATCAAGAGATACATAGAGAGGAATGATAATGATAGTACAACATATCAAATCTTTTGGGACATGGCAAAAGCGGTCATAAGAGGACAGTTCATATCATTACAGGCCTATCTCCAAAAACAAGAATGAACCCAAGTAAATGACCCAATGCTTCATCTTAAAAAATTATAAAACAAAGAACAAATGAAGCCTAAAGTCAGTATAAGGAAAGAAATAATCAAAATTAGAGCAGAATTCAATGAAATAGACAACAAACAAAATAAATGCAAGAAAGAGCTGGTTCTTTGAGAAGGTTAATAAAATTGACAAATCCCTGGCTAGACTCACTAAAGAAAAAAGAGAAAGGGCACAAATAAACAAAATCCGAATGAAAGAGGGGGAAATTATGACAGACACCACAGAAATACAAAGAATCATACAAGAATTCTATTAAAAAGTATATAACACCAAATTTAATAATGTAGACGAAATGGACCAGTAATTAGAAAAAAA
>NW_006441063.1:3023210-3063112 GCF_000325575.1 Pteropus alecto | reverse complement strand
ATTGGGAGCATAGATATTAATAAGTGTTATGTCTTCTTGGTGCATGATTCCCTTTATCATTATGAAGTGTCCCTCAGTATCTTTCTTTACCTTTTTGATTTTGAAGTCTGTTTCATCTGATATTAGTACCACGACTCCTGCTTTTCTCTGAATGCCATTTGCTTGAAATATCGTTTTCCACCCTTTCACTTTGAGTCTCTATTTGTCTTTGGACTGAGATGTGTCTCCTGGAGGCAGCATATGATTGGGTTTTGGGGTTTTTTTTTTTTTTTGTATTTGACACCAAAAGCAAAGGTAACAAAAGCAAAAATAAAAATGTAGGACTATATCAAACTAAAAAGCTTCTGCACAGCATCAACAAAATGAAAAGTTGACCTATGGAGTGGGAGAAGACATTTGCAAACCATGTATCTGATAGAAGTTAATATCCAAAAATGTGTAAAGAACTCATACAACTCAAGAGCAAAGAAAAAAAAAGATCCAATTAAAAATGAGCAGATCTGAATTGACATTTTTTCCCAAAGAAGATGTACATGTAGGCAATAGGTGCATAAAAAGGTATTCAACACCACTAATCATCAGTGAAATGCAAATCAAAATCACAATCATACCTCTTAGAATAGCTATAATCAACAGGACTAGTAAATGTTGGAGAGGATGCAGAGAAAACGGAACCTTCATACACTACTGGTGGGACTGCCAATTGGTACTATGGAAAACAGTATGGGGCTTCCTCAAAAAACTAAGAATTGATCTACTATATGATCCAGCAATACCTCTACTGGATATTTACCGCAGACTTGAAAACCCATATCCAAAAAGATATTTGCACACCGATCTTCATAGCAGCATTATTCACAGTGGCCAGGACATGGAAGTAACCAAAATGTCCTATGCTGGATGATTGGATGAAGAAGCTGTGATACATATATTCAATGGAATATTACTCAGCCATAAGAAGAGATGAAATACTGCCATTTGTGACAACATGGATGGATCTTGAAATAATCATACTAAGTGAAATAAGCCAGACAGAAAAAGTTGACAACCACATGATATCACTTATATGTGGGATATATACCTAAAAGCAACAAACGAACAGGACAAACAAGCAGAGACTCATAGACATGGACAATAGACTAATGGTTACCAGAGGATGGGGATGACGGGGAAAGGGGGAAGTAGATGGGGTAAAAGGGGTAAAATATGTAAAATTGGAAGTTATGTAAATTACATAAAGTGAATAAAAAAAGAATTCATTGTCATATAATCGTAATATTATTATCGCATCAAAACTTAACAATAATTCTTTAATGCTATTAGTATGTAAGTGTAGAAATTAAGAAGAATTGATCCCTTAGTGGTAATTTTTCTTTGCTCATGTGCATTTTTGTGCATTTCAGTGTTACAGTTTTTCTCATAAAGGTTTTGAGCTTTTAAAAAATAAGATTTCACCTAGGTTTTATTTTATTTTGGCTTATTCTTTGCTGTTTTAAATGGGGCCTTCCCTTCCATTATATTTTCTAACTTGCTTACTAAATGAAGTTTATTATTTTAATCAATTTTATTAAGGTATAATTTACATATAACATGCACAGATTTGAAGTGTACAGCTCAATGAATTTTAATAAAAATATATGCCCATTTAACCAGCATCCTCATTATTTTTATATGTTGATTTTTTAACCTGCTAATTTATCAAATTCTATTTTTGATATGTAGTTTCTAAGTTCTTACTAGCTTTGACCAGCCATTTAAAAAACCATTACGTTCCAATTTCTCTTTGGTTCGTTTTACTTCTCACTTTATCCCACCATGCCAAAAAGATTTTCCAGTCCATGTTGCTATAGGGATAGATATAATGTCAATTTCTTATTGCTCCTAGGGATTTAAATAAAGAAACATGCTCCTCTTTGCAACTGGTGTCATGCTAGATACAAGTTTACTGATGTAAACAGCTAATAATAATTGGAATGTGAACTGACTTGAGAATAGACATCCGGCTCATTAATATTTGCTTCAGAGAAATAGTCTCAGATGTTCTTCTCGAGTCTCAGTGGGTCCATGACCCAAATGTTTAAATGAGTAAATTTATAGTTGAGTTCAATACTAAGGTTGCTATTACTCAGAGAATTCCAAGTGACCATTGTCTGGAAAAATGTGTTTACTAAGCCCCAGTAGAAAGCTACAGTGACTGGCAATGGTCTCAGTGACCCCTAATGTAACAATTTTATTTGAAAGTTGAAAGGCAGCCAACTCATTCACCTGAGACCAGAATAAGAGAAGCAGCTTTGCATGGGAGTCGGGGCTTTCCAGGCTGAGTCTCCCCTACGGACATGAGGATACCTACCTGGCAATATATGGAGCAAGGCAGTGGGGGCATAAGGGTGAGGCATACTGGTTGGAAGATAATAGAATAGGTTCTTCCAGAAGTTCCTAGAGCTGATAGAGACTGTAACACATTATTTATTATTTCATTTGGGGTTCTGAAAAAGCAGACCCTGAGCAAGAATTTGGATGCAAGTAGTTTATTGGAATAAAAGGTATGTTCTCCAGGAGCATGGTGAAGAAGGAAAATGAATAAAATGTGTGTAAATGAGAGGGTTACTGCTATGGGAAAAGACCCCAATCTCACTGGGCACTTTCTGAGATACTGTGTAAACATGCCCCAGAATTGTCCTACTGAGAGCTGAGGACACTGAGATATTTATACACTAATTTCCATCCTGTATCAGTTCAAGGTCACTATGAGGGAAGGGGCGAAAGTTATCACTCTGTACTTCTGAACTCTCCCTCATGCAGCACATGCAGACCAAGCATACTTCTGAGGCCAGAGAGTATCCTCTGGCAAAGAGTTGTATGGGAACTATTTATAAGCAATTTCCAGGGTAGACAGAAGAGGATATGGGTGCTCTAATTCTATACTACTTATATTACTCTCTGGCTATTTTTTTATGTGTGAGTTTCATTTCACCAACAGTAATGTAAACTCTCTGAATGCACGAACCACAGCTTATATTTGTATTGCTTCCTCCATAAATTCTGGTGAGCTCCTTGCTACTGCAAGATTAAATCCACTAAGCCCACCATGACCCAGGCCTTGCACAGATTTCCCCTCCAGACTTCTTTCTAGTCCATTTTCTCATTACAAGCACTCCATTTCATTTACCCTAATGCCTCCTCTCTGCCTATAATATCTCTTGTTCCCTTGTCCAACTGGTCAACAATGATTACTTTTCAAGATCGGCTAAGTAATTTTTCTTTCATAGAAGTGTTCCATGTTCCACCCAAGTAGAGCAATCCTGTCCTCTTTTTCAAACCACTACCTCACTATTACCTCTATAATTTATCATACCGTAATGAAATTACATTTTTATGTGTTAGTTTTGCCTACCAGAGTGTGAGTTCATTGAGAAAGTAAATTGTCTTATACATATCTTTTTCTGCAGCACTTAGCTTAGTGCCTGCTCAATAAATATTTTTTGAATGAATAAATTACCATGACCAATAAATCCTCCTGGTTAAATGAAATAAGAGGCTGGAACATACCTGTATAGGTATACCCTTAATAATACCTATCAAATATTTGTAGATTGAATGGAGAATATTTTCCAGAATAGCATGCCATTGCCCTTCAGCCAAAGACAAATAAGAACACACTTGTTAAACAAGCTGAAAAAAAGTATGTTAGAAAAGAACTATTATAGGATTTGGGCTTTGGATGATGATTTGGGGGAGGGACCAAGAAAGCAGAGATTTGCTCTAGATTTGATGCTGTCAGAAAGCAGGGACAATCTTATGATTGGGTATTCTGTGAGAGGCACAGTGATTTTGATTTTGTCTGTGCTTAAACAAAATTATGATGTGACCACGTTTGGTTCATTTTATCATGGTCTCAGAGTAAATTTATTTGAGTTTTGTAGTCTATGAGACTGTTTATGTCTAATAGAACAAAATGGCCTGGCCATGAATATTTGACCAGCCTATAATTGAGCCTATATTGAGGTCTAGTTGTAAACATCAGTTAAGTTCTGAATGTTAGGGAATGCTTTCTTTTTGAGATGATGAGAGAAGGGGAAGGCCCAAAAGAAAGGTTATATGTATAGGTGCTGATGGAATTCACAATGTGGAGTGAAAGCTAAAAAGAAGGGAATAAAAACGAAAATTAAACCAAATCTTCCATCTTGCTCTGTGACCTTTCAGGTTGATAAGAGTTTTAAATCCTGAAGCTCTACATAGTACTAAAGACATATAATGGCTCAAAGATTTTTTTTTTTTACCAGAAAAGCAAGTAGCACAAATTCTTTGAAGACATAAAACCATAAGGTCTGGAAAATTAAAATACTTAATCCAGCAGCAATATCACTTGTGTAGTGATAAAATAATAGAATTTCCTTTCCCTTGACTCCCTGTTCTGGCCACTCCCTTTCAGAAAAATTGTTGACATCCTTTGTGGGAGTGAGGGTTAGATAACAAATCTGAAAGTATGTAATTTATATTCAGGAAGAAAAAAATAATTTGGAATTTTTTTGTAAATTGTTTATGAAGCCCTGCAACTGGAAATCTAAATCCACAGGGTCATTTGAAAACCATTCCAATATTTACTCAAGAAACTAGTTTTGAGCAATTAGTACAAGTTAGGTACTATGCTAGATGTAGTAGTTACAGGTCTAAATAATCTGTGATCAACTTTTAGGGTACTTTTTCTTTAGAAATAATTTCAAACTTAGAGAAAAGTTGCAACAATAGTTTACTCTTAATATAGATTCACAAATTGTTTTTCTTAACCACTTGTGTTAGAGAAATTGTGCCCAGCTCCTCCTAAACACTTTAGTGGTGTGTGTTTTCTAAAATCAAGGATATTCTCCTACCTACCATGCAATTATCTAAATCAAGAAATTTAACATTGATATGAATACTGTTACCCACTATATTGTTTACATTAAAATTTTACAAATTATCTCAATGTCCTTTATTTTAATTCTCCTGTACAGGTCCAATCCAGGATCATGCATTTAGTTGTAATGTTTTTTAGTCTTCTTTAACCTGGGATAATTCCTCAGTCTTTTTCTGCCTTTCTTCACCTTCACACTTTTGAGAATTATAGGCCAGTTATTTTGCAGAATGCCTCTTAATTTTAATGATATTTGCTCATTATTAGATTCAGGGTACAAATTTTTAGCAGGAATATGTACTTGATTTTAAATCTCAGAATAGCTGCCTCTACCCACGTCCCTAATTTTGACCTGGCACCTTGCACAGTTAGGGGAACTTTGAGGTCTCCTGGTGAAATCTAAACTTTGTTTCCTCTTATGGTCCCTAATTTAGCTATCAGAATTGCTAAAATCCTGAGGAGGATGGGTGCTTCTTGGGGGGGGGGATGTTACTCAGCTGAAACTTTACATTAATTCAAAATTCTTTCCTAATGTGTGCCTCTCCCACTCCCCCATGGCTAGTGCTTGATTCATTATTATTGTGAATAATAAATTCATCATCAAGGTAGACAAATGACTTATGGAGATAATGTGGCAGGAATGGAATAAAACCATTTCCCTCTTCTAAATAAGCAGCATTTTAAACCCAACCTTCTGAGACTATACATCTTTATGGAGGAGAGTCAACTACATAGTCTCAGAAGCAAGAGCTTTAAACAGGTGTTACAGTAAAGAAGTTCAAGGTTTCATTGATACCTGGAGTTTTGACTGTCCTATTCAGTCCCTGCTCCCTCATGCTGACATATCCAAGGCTACCATGAAGTAGTAGGAGGAAGATGTGTGGGTGAAAAGAGTGAGAGAAGACTCCCAAGAATTGGAAACTATGCAAAAAGTAGTAGCTGACATTTAATTAGTTTCTGCTCTGAAATGACGTTGTTGTGTGGCTTGTCCTTCCTGAAAGGTTAAAATGTGGTCATGCCTGCTTTTAGCAGTGTGGTAATTAAAACAATTAATCCCAGGTCCTAAATAAGGTGGTTCCACTTATTCAGCTAAAGAGTGGTCCTTCATTTTCTTCTTCCTCTCCTACTCACTGAACATCACATCCAAAAAATGAGCAAATTCCTACATTTCATCTGCATGCATAGGGCCTATTTAGAGGGAAGAATGATCATTAAGGAAGATTCTAGGATCTAAAGTTATCCATTTTCCTGAAACCAAGAAACAATCTTATTTTGAGATGTTACTATCTTAGCTCTCTATTAAGCTCTTCTGGGATACAAAGCTAGTTGATAAAAACAACTAACATTTACTGCTCATTCAGCATTGAAGGCCATAACTTAGGGATTTTACATGGCTTATCCCATTTCATCCTTCCTAAACTCTGAGTTGGATAGTATTATGATCATACCAGTTTTTCAGATGAAGAAGCTGAGACAAAGAAAGGTGAAGAGACTGGACCAAGATGAGTTAGAGGAAGGATTTCAACACAGGAAGTGTAGCTCAGAGCCCACTGCTCAACCATTGTGTTAACTCCCTTCCAGATTCCAACTTGCCTACAGTGGGTACCATAAGACAACTAAAAGAAGATGAATCCATGTCAGATAACTAAGTTGGGTTAGTCAGGAAAGATTTCACAGAAGACAGATTAGAACTGGGCTGAAAAGTGGACTGAGTTTGATTTGGTGAAGAGGAATACGAAGAGCCTTCTAGGTAAGAGAAACCACATGAAAACTGAAAGTACTAGGACAGCAACCTGAACACTTTGGCTTTGGCAGAGAGCTCCTCCTGCCTCTTACAGGAGACCTCTAACTCTTAGGTTTCACACTTCTATAAAAGAGAAAAAACTTCTACTCTAATTCTTAAGAGGGGAGTATTGGAGTGAACGTGGATAATTCTGAGAGTCTGCTGTCTACTGGTGCACATTATCGATAGTACAGAGTCACTGCAATGACAAGGCAATGGGGCCTGCCATGCCCTCCCCACTTCCCTTGAACCACCAGCATTGCCCTAGGTTCCAGTCTCCAGTAGGTTAGCAGATGAGGCTGAGCCTATCTCTTGCCAGCCCATCCTGGTTTGCTCTCTCTGTTGTAGCTTCTCTTCCTGGAACTGGGAGGTTGAGTTTAATTCAGAATGTGGCAATAGGAAACCCTAACACATTCTCCAATTTGGTTTTACCATCAATAAAGCTAGCTTGATTTCCATCTGGCTTCTTGTGTCTTTCCTAATTGATCTGAACTTGGATGAAAGGAAAGATTAGATATTTTCCTCTAAACTTTCAATAATAAGGAAGTAGTAGAAAATTTAATTTAAAAGGTAGATTAGACATGCTATACCAAGGAGAGCCTTGAAGGTTGGTAGAAGTAATTTAGTTATAAACTCCAGAAATTATAACTCTCTGTGCAAGTGTGTGCGCGCGCGCACACACACACACATACACAGTGGTTAGCCATAGAGGAAATCACTGTGAGACTTGTTTCCAAATTAATCTCTAGAATTTTAATGTCATAAAATCCCCATTTCCCCACAAATTTTCAAGAAACCCTGTCATTTTCAAAAGCCAAACTAACATTTTATCCATATGACTTTGAATCATTTACTGTCTGCTCAGCAAGTTGCTGTTTTTCAGGAATTATTTGATGACTAAAAATTTCATCTTATTTGGGAGACTTTAACAAAGCTTTCTCCTACAGTGCCATTCTTGACATTAAAAGTAATTGCTCGACAAATGTCATTATTTGGAAACAAATGTTTGCATCTTTCTTCCCAAATAATCTACCTCAAATTATAATCTTTTAATTGATCTCAAAGTATTAGATATTTTTTCTCATTGACGTATGTGTTTATATTTGAGTGCTAATTTGAAAATAATTTTAAGTATATATTTTAAGTACAGAAATCCAAGTTTTAATCCAAATCTGAAAACTGTTAACTGCTTCCTTATATCTGTTACTGCCAACTACCATAAAATGGGAAAACTCCTTCCTTTAGGGATAACTTTTCCAGTATATTCTTTTTTTTTTTAAATTATCTAAAGGCTTTGCATGAAACAGGAAGATAAGTTTCTCTCCTTAATTGAGCAAAAAAGTTGCCCCAGTCTCTGTAAAATATTCTTCCTATGCCTGACCCTTATAGGATAAAAGAAATGATAGCATGCCTTTTGTCTTCCTGCTTCAGGAAGGAAAGTTGCTGTAGGAAGAATTAATTTTTTTCCACTTTTGTAGTTTGAGAACAAAATTATAACTCCAGATTTTCAAAGTGCAAGGAAAATAATACACAATTACTAGATTGCTATCTGAGGAACACAAATGTATAAATTTAGTAGAAAGCAACTTACCAGAAAAATGAAACACATTTTTAAAAGAAAGCTACATTTTACTGTTTCTCCCTTTGGCTTCTGGAATTTAACCCCTATCTGACCCACCTCCATTCTAATCACTTTGGCTCTTATTGCTTCCTTAGAGCTATCTTTTCTCTAAAATAAACTGCAGATCCATTTTTAATCTGCATTTTTAAAGTTGACTTGATCTTTTTATACACAACTTTGTCCCAGAAAGGGTTTAAAGTGGCTTAGAAGAATTTATAAAACACACCAAGAAATTAGAAACAGAAGAACCAGGAATGAAGCTTATACAAAAACACTTATACAATTCTACTCATTTATTCTGGACGGACCAAAAATCTGGCTCTAAGCTTTCTAGCAGACAGTCAGAAAAGGAAAGTTAGTTATATCATTTACAGTGTCCATAAAACAAAACAAACCAATTACCCAAGTGTAGCGATGTTATTCCAAATATTAAGACCAGAAAGAAATTTCTCTTGAGAAGCTTCATAAAGAGATCAGTGTATGATGTAATAATCAGTGTTCTCAGTAGCAACCTAATGGGGGACACAAAAATGAATTTCACAGGGTTCTTTCTTTTTGTATTCAATATGAGCAAAAAGCATCACACCAACTTGGAGATCAGGAAAAGCAATTTAATCATAAGTTTGGGGGTTGACGTGGGGATACAATATATTAGTCAAGGTGCTCAGCTCCCTGCTCTGCTAGGCAAAACCAAAGATAAATTTTAGAACAATAGAGTTTAATCCAGTACCTAGAAAGCCTTCAGAGAATTTATGAAACCACTAAAATTGAATGCAATATTTTATGAATAGGTATTTTTTTTTCTTGACAGAGAAAACAGTTTATCAGATCCTCAACATACATAGGCAATTCACAAAAGTTAGAAACAATATCCTTAGAAAACCTGTAAAATTAAGCAGATTACAAAACATTCATGCTATTCTGTATACTTCCACTCCCACCTCACCCCCAGCCTGGCTTTTTTCCCTTCTGCAAAAAGAATCTTTTTTGTTTCCATTTGGTCTCAGCTTGGATGAGAGTTTCTATTCAAGATGGTTAAAAAGTTGCCTGTTGGCTAGTGAAAGAGGCTTAGACACATGACAGGGGAATACAAAGGGGTCCCTCAAAGGCTGCTGGGCGTCCCTCAAAGGTTGCTGGGCTCCAGAGGCTCCTAGTCATGTTTGTGGGTGAGCTGATTGAAGAGATACTCGCCCAGCCTGGCTTGGGGGCCGGTCAGCCTGCGTAGGTTGGTCAGATGGTCGCCCATTTTCTTGAGGAGTTTCACCTCATTCTCTAGGAAGTGGCTCTCCAGAAAGTCACAGAGCTGGTGGTCTGAGTTGGCAGAACCCAGGGCATGCAGATCCAAAAGGGCTTGGTTCAGGATCTTCTCCAGGACCATGGCGGCTTCCATGGCATCCACACTGCCACTCCACTCATTTTGGGACTGCTCCTTCCTATCCTGGATAAGGACACCACTGCTAGACTGGTTTTGCATCTTCAAGAGAAGCTTGGCACCCTCACGCTTCTCCTCAGCCAACTCATAGAAGAACCGGCCCATACTTTTCAGGGCCATATCACTGCTTTCAAAATAGAAGTTCAGAGAGAGGTAGGTGTAGCAGGCATGCAGATGCAGGTCGACCAAGTGGTTGACAGAGGCCTCCATCTTGGCAGAATAATTCTGGAGGATCTCGGTGCTCATGGTTAGTCAGCAATGAGGAGCTAACCAGAAACTATGGTGCTGGCTGCTTCCAGAAGCAGGGGATAGCTTAGAAGATGGTACCAGAAGTTATGATAGAAGGGGAGGAGTTAGAGGGTGGTGGAAGGCAGGCCCCAGTAGGTGCAGAGTAGGCAGGAGTGGGAGTGCCCCATCTATTCCATCCAAACACTTGAAGTAAAAAGTAGGTCTTGGGGCGAGGGAGGGGGAGAGCTGCAGGGCACACTGTCTCTCAGTCTAGCTCTTGACAAGAATTTAATTCTAATTTCTTTCTTATTAGAAAGGTGTCTTTATACGTCATTTTGCCTCATTTTTTTTTTTAACCATAATGCCAAGATGAGGCAAAAATGTCCAAGGTTAAGAACATCAAAAGTGTTGATAGTGAAACTTCTCCAATTTTCATTTGTGATTTAAAACTCCTGTTTCTCATTTTAGACATATGATATTCTATGATCATATATATGTATGTGTATATATATATGTATGTGTATATATATGTATATGTATATATATATATTCCTCTGCTCCCAATCCCTCATTAAGAGAGTGACTATTATTAGTTCCAGTTTGCCCAGATCAGTCCTGTTGCTTTGTTGTAATTATTAACAGCACCCCATAAATAAATGAATAAATAATTTTTGAAATAGTGCTCCCTTTCAAATTCAAAAGGGTCTTTGTTTGGAATATATATTACATGATCACCTTACTCATTGAGAAGCACACAATCCACACTATGGAATGTGAAATGGATAGTTTGTCAGACATTGAGCTTGGGCATAATTTGTTTCCATTATATTAATTAAGCATACCAGTAAGAATCCCATTATAAATTTTCTACTATTCAGCTTTCATTCCTTCATTTGTTAATGTATTTAGTACTTTTAGTAAAAGTTTTACTGAATACTGTTTATGTGTCAGGTGTTTTGTTAGGTCTTGGTGGCCTCTTGCGATTACCCAGATATTGCACCATTAACTGAAACATGTCATGTGAATTAGCGCTAAAGGTAAACATGCAGATTTATAAATCCTACTAAAACATAAAATAACCTATACAGAATGAATTGGTCATTCTCAGTTAGAAGATGAGGGCAGAACTAGATGTTCTCATAGGGTCTCTTCTAGCTTGTGATTCCATGCTTAGCATTTTATTTTCCTAAATACCACTTGACTAGGGCTGTTTCACAATTTGAATGCCTTCATGTGTTTTCTACCAAAAAGGAAAGCAAATTCTACTCAAGGCAAACAATATTTGAACCCAAGAGAGAAGAGTTTTGCTCTAGACTTTGGGCCTAGCTCTAAATAAAATAAAACACCATTCTTTTGCAGCTATTTTCAAATATTATTTTCTCTGTTGCTGAAAATTGACATCTTAAAATTTCAAAAAGAGAGCTGCAGTCTCCATTCACTGCCAAGCTAAAATATGAACACATATCCTATATCTAAATACAGGATATACTGTCAAATTTTTTAAGAAAGGTTCTTGTCTAAAAGTATACTCATATTGCATTTGAGGCTTGCAAAAATTGTTAGAATTCAGGAATAGCACATTTTTCAATCCTGGAGGGAATTAATTGGATAAAACAGGAGTAGTTCCGCAGCCTTTCTGGCTTGGTTCTAGAGGGAAAAAAAGGTTGGGGGTGGAGAGGAGGGCGGGGGAAACAAAAATTCAAACCCAAGAACAATCCTAGCACATATCCAAGTAACAGAGAATTATACTAGATACAATAGCCTCCAAATGACTTCAAAAAAAGGATCTTTTTCTACCTCGTATATAAACCATTAATCATCATATTGACCTTGTAATAAGAAAACGCTAAGCTTAGAGAAAACTTCACCATATAACATACTTTCTGTACTGCAGCATGTCAGGCTCATTTAATATATTTCAATTTCCTATACATTTAGTTATTATTCTTGAGAAAGAAAAATGTCTATATAAACCCTATCACATGAGATAGTTTTCTACCTAGTGCAAATGTTGACAAACCTTTTCCTCGTCACCTTGGAGAGAAAAGAGCCAGTGTTGGAACTGTACTCTGGTGGGTGGTTAAATATATAGTTGTTGGAATTAGACAAATGTAGGCTCAAATCCCAGCTATGTCACTTACTACAAGTATGACGTTAGGCAGGTAGCATAACCTCTTTGATCCTCAGCTTTTTTTGCCTGGAAAATGGGAATGTTAATATCTTACAAGTATACCACAAGGATAAAATGATATCATGCATGAGAAAATACTGCCAAACAAGTAGAAAACAATCAAACGATAGTGCTGTATCATCAATTGCTTTTGCAATAAAATTGTGGAGACCCTCTCAAGTATCATAAGCATCTCACAATATGTTTTTGATCCAAGTTTACTCATACATGTTTTGCATACATGTTTTGCTGAATCACTATCCTCTGTGCTAATGTCCTTTCAAGTATGAAAGCAGAGAGTTACAGTTTTGGGTATCCAAGATCTAATTCACTTAAAACATGAGCAAAGCCAGATTCTCTTACTCTTGGTTAAGTGAGATTTAACAACACCTCGCAGGTGGCAGAGATCTATTTGTTTTCTCAGTTCTTCAGCCTAAGAGCATCATCCACTACAGCAAGAAACATCTAATAACTGTTTACCTTATAGGAGAGGGTAAGATTATGGACCACCCCATATGAATGTTAGAATTCATCTCCTCTCCCAATCAAATATAGACTTTAGAATGTTTGTGTCTTGGCTCAGATTTCCCAGAAGCAGATCCTCGGATGAAGATTACTGTGCAAGTGATTTATTTGGAAAGTGCTCCCAGGGGAGACCAAAAGAACTCAGTGGAGAAAGCAGAACAGAGAAAGGAAACCAAGGAACAAGGTTCGATTTTAGGAAGTCTCAGCTTTGTAATCATCCCAGTGTGTAGCTTTGGAGTGTAAATTACACCTAGAGTTTATTTTAACACGAGGCAAGGGAATTGGACTTTTATATTCCTGCCCACTGGCTATAGGTTTCTCCAGGGGGATATAAATTCAAAGGGTCTATGTAGAGGTGAGGCAACTCTATTAGCCCATGGAAAGCCAAAGGTTACAGGTGCTAGTCATTAGCAGAAAAGTGCACTGAGACTGGGTGCTGAGTACAACAAACTGGTAAAAGGGATATGATAGGATTCGGGCAGGGCATGCACAGTATCCACCACCAGCTTGCTTCCCTAGTTGACCATGAAAGGAATGGAGTACAATGGAAATGAGAAACCTCAATTACTACCTTTTTACCAGGAATCCAGTGGATAAAATTAAAACTTTATCAGAGGTATTAACCTATATTTGTACTTCTTTACTACTTCTATTTATAGGGAATACAGGGGTTTTGGAGCCTACAGCTGCATTCTCCTTTACTAGTCCTGAAAATCTATAATTCTCTTCAGGGGTTTCATCTGCACACATACTAGACCAAACCAGACACAAAACTCCAGCTAAGAAAACATTTGCATCTTTTATTGGACCCTCTACTTTAATTGACAGTATTCCCTGTGTTGCAACCGCATATTGATTTTTTAATAGCTGCACACAAGTACTTAAAAGTCAAAACATCCCTAGCAACCCAGAAACTAACAGAGTATGAAATGGCTGCTTAAGGACTTGCCGTCCAAGTTGAGCTCATCTGAAAACTCACAAACAGTAAAACTGTCTCTGTGTGCTTGTCATTTTTCTAAAAGGAACTGTAAGGGGTACAATTTTGTTCTGAGCTGTTTGTCTGCTTTGGAGAAGGGACAGCCTGGCACCAGGCATAGTTATGAAACAGGAAGAGTTGGTTCATAATTTTCCTCTATGGAAGAGTTGAGGTAGTACTACAAAGAACACCTATATACCCTTTGCCTACACTGAGCAATTGTTTCAACTTTCCTATTTTTGATAACATCACACAAACTGATTCTCTTTCTCTGTCTCTCTCTCCCTCTCCCTCCCTCCCTCCCTCTCTCCCTCTCCCTCTCCCTCTCTTCCTCTCATCTTCTCTCCCCCTCTCCTTCTCTCTCTCTCCCTGCCTCCTCTTCCTCTGGAGCTCACTGAGTAGCTTGTCCACAGCCCACCCCACAGATCTGCCTCACACAACCTACCCTCTCTGTGCTTCTTACGGGCACCTGAGACAAAAAGTGGTTTTCAATTGAGGCTAAGTTTTCCCCCAGAAGACATATGGCAATGTCTGGTGACATTGTTTTCATAATCATAACTAAGGGAAAGGCACTACAGGATGCTGCTAAACATCCCACAGTGCACAGGACAGCACTACTCCTCTCACAAAAAATTCTCTAGCCCCAAATGTCTATAGTGTCAAGATTGAGAAACCCTGTGCTAATAAGTAAATAATGTTGGTGTCTTACTTTAGGTTCCCTCAAAAGCAGACTCTGAGACAAGGATTTGAGTACAACTAGTTTCTTTGAGAGGTGATCCAAGAAAGCACTAGTAGGCATGAAGATAAATGAGACAAAGAAGAGGAAGAAAAGCAATAGAGGGTGTGTTAAACAGCAAGTTACCTTTATGGGCAGCTAGGAGTTAATCCTACTGGGGAACTCTGTGAAACTATATGAGGCATGCCTCAGAGTTGTCCCAAACAAGGAAAAGGAATATTTGTCTTCCAAATCTCATCTGTCATGAGCTAAGAACTGCCCCGAACGATGTTTGCTGTCTGGTACTTCCAGCCTACCCTTCTAGAACCACAAGAAAGCCTCCTTAGGTAGAGTTTGGGGTGCTTGTGGCAGGACCCCATGGGCATGTATGGGAATGGTGAGTGCTCAGCAGGTATGGGTAGGGCACCAACAATGTGTGATGGAGTTGGTCCTCCAAGGAAACATTCAGGGGAATACATCTTCAGTGGCTTTTTCTGAGAATGATACTTTAGTCAAAAAGTAATGCTAATCATGAAAATAGTAGGTGTCCTAGGAGTTTTTGAATGATATGTTTTAGAGAGATGTTAGAACATGCAGTTAGAAGGATTCTTAGAAACCATGTGTTCCAGATCTGTACCAGTGTATGAATCCCCTTAAGAACATTCTGATAAGTAATCAATCATATAGTCTTTGCTTGAATACATGTGGTTACCAGGAACACCTTAACTCATGAGGGATACCCATTCCATTGTCAGAGAGTGTGATATGGGGAAAGAGAGCCACCTGGGAGCCAAGCAGACCTGAGTTTGAACCTGACTCTTCCACTTAATGGCTGTGTAACTTTGAGCAAGTTACTTAACCTCTACGAGTCTTACTCTCTTTAGCTATAAAATATCAGTAATATTATCTATCTCTTGAGATTAGTGAAGATTAAATAATATAAGGTATTTAGCAAAACTTCTGACACATACTAGGTGCTAAATAAGTATTAGTTGTCTTCACTCTTTTCTTTTTCCATCTTCTCAAATCTCATGTTAGTTCTCTGTTTAACAACGTTCAATCCTTTCATTATGGTTCTAACTTCCAGCAGAATATAAAATAAGTCCAGCCCACCTTCCCACTGATCTAAGACTTCTCTTCTCTAAACAGGTCTGCCTTCCTCTACCACTCCTCACACGGCCTGGCTCTGTGGGCCTCTACTCTCTGATCACTCTTCAGAAGTGAGTGGAGTCTCCCCAAAGAGACAGCTTAAAATCAACCACACATTTATCTGGGACAAAATACACTTGGAGATCATTACTTTTAATTTTGATACATATGGGTCAAATGGGCTCTGTATGGAATAGTATTCTCTGTTAATGTAAAGAAAAAAATCTGTCTAGTCAATAAAGGAAATAGTTTTCTTTTTCTTTACCATGTTCCACTTTAATTCTTGCAAATGTTTCTTCCAACCTGCACTTGCCCCTTAGCCCTCCATAATGAAGTGCTTTCTGTTACTTTTTAAAAGGAAAAAATGTAATGTTTCATAGAAAGAAACAAGATTCACATTCTGAATAGAGGTGGCCTCATATTTCAGAAGGGCTGGGAAGTCTGCCCTTGGTGGTTGCCAAGAGGTGGGTTGGACAGACACAGCTTGAGCAGGAAAGAACATCCAGCCTTGAAATTTGAAGTGGCAACTTTTGCAATTTCACTCTCCCTTCCCCTGCTTGAAGCCCCTGAATGCTCCTTCTGGTCATGCTGACATCTGGCTGGAGAAGAGAATCACCCAGCAAGAGATTATTTTGCTTTTCATTACCTATAACATGATCCCATTTTTGTAAATGTATGTGTATGTGTGTGTATGTGTGTGTGTGTGTGTGTGTGTGTGTGTGTGTGTGTGTGTGTGTGTGTGTGTACGTGCGTGCAAACACATATACCAAAATGTTAACATAGGTATGTATCTGTGTATGACCAATTTTTTACATCTACTTTATTATCTGATGTTTCTGGCAATGAGCATGCATATAAAATTACAGCAGAAAAATCAGAAAAAAAAAAGACCTGTTTCTATTTTCAAAGAAAAGAGGGAAAACTTGCTCTCCTCTCTCAAGTAGGTCATATGACCTTGGTCCACAAAGCAGTGAATAGGGCTCAGTGTTTCTCTCCTGAAGCCAGAGCTGTCTTGATGAATGGCATCCTTCAGCCTTGGGGGCTACTAAGCTATTTTGCATTTGAGAAATTAAAATTGAGGAAAATGAAGAGCTGCTCTCTCTCGGCCCCTTCCCCAGTTTCCTTGGGACTTCACTGGCAATCCTTCTATTCCCTACCAGCCACTGAAAATCTGAGGTTCAATCTGAGGACTAGGAAGGAAGGAAAATCCCTCCTGGGACTGAGGTGACTTATAGGACAGGGATGCTGCCTTATACTTATTCCTTATTTCCTAGTGGGCCTGGCACTATGATAGACACAAAAAATCACAGCGTCACAGGGTGTTTGAGTCTCAAAACATTCAAGGTCATTTGATCCCAGTCCTTATCCCATTGTCACTGCTTAATAACTATCTGATAAACAGATTAAATGTGGCTGCTGATCAACTTAGCTACTCAAGAGGTTTGAGCCACAGCGTCAGATGCCCCAATTCACCTAGACACCATCTCCAGCCAGTTCCCTTTGCCAATGTACATGAATACAAAGACATGACTCAGCATTTATGCTTCCATGACTAGGGCAGGAGAAGGGGCCACTGACCCATGGTGGTACCAGCACCAACCACAGGTCCCATCTGCAGCTTCTGGGGCTGATGATGTTTGCATGACTGGTATCAGTACAAATCTCCCTTCCCACAGTCCCCATTGCCCCATCCTTAGGGTGTATGGACATGGCTGCAGGCCAAAACACAACACTGTTCCACAGCTCAAGATAAGGAAATATCTATCTGTGCCTGACTCTCTCTATAAGCACCAGATGGTCATGATTAAAATTAAATTAAATTAATGTTTGGCAGCCCGTGAAGGGCATAAATTGCATGGTGTGCTGCTTGTCCAATCTGTCATCTTGTTTCTCTTGGCTCAGGTCAACAAACAATAGCCGAAGGCTCCCTCTCTGGGTCAAACAGTAGCTTATTTCTTTGCTATGGGAATGGCTGTTCAGTTTACTAAACTGAAGGCTCCTATGCTGCCAAAATTGTGATTAAGATGCCTTAAAAGGCAGAGAATTCTATCTTCTTGCAACAATCTCCAGCAACCTTTTCCCAAGCACACTGCAATAGCAATTACTAATCAGAATTCAGAAACTAGGAAATTTGAACCTGGCCTAAGAGCAAACCATTGCCAAAATCACAAAGTAATTTCCAGCTCTAATGACAGCCTTCTTCATTCACATGGTTTCTAGAGCATGTGGGCAGTGGTGATGCGTTATCAAGTTGCAAAAGAATGCATGATATCACATTTTAAAATCACCCATCTGCCAAGTACTCCCTTCCAAAGAACTTTCAGATTTAGACTTTTGCTCTTTTTTCTGGTGTTATTCAGGAATCAGTGTTCCAATATTTACATTGTCTTTCTAGCTACTTACATCCAAAGTAGCATTTCACCCTTTGTACTTTTTACACAAGAACTTTGATGAAATGTTCAAAATGTTTAGCATACATTCTTTGGGTGATTTTAAAAGTATGTAAAGGGTGATGGAAGCTCGGATGTACCACCCAGATGGCCCTTCAGGAATGAAACACTTAATCCTCCAGCTGCCAGAAGTGCTGCTGGGAGACGGTCTTCAATTGTCAGTCCACTTTGAGATTGCCTCCACTGAAGAAAACTTCACCCAAGGTCTAGTCTCCTTCCAAGGGCAGCCCATATCCCCCAACTTGGGACAACTCAGAGGGTCCTGCTTTTCTCACTGTTTTCTCTACCTGGACTTGTCTTCCAGATCACTGCCTGACTCTTTTCCCCACTTAATCCAAGTCTCTGCTCAAATAACATCTCATCAGAAATGCTTTTCCTGATCTTTTTCTAAAGTAGTACACACTTACCCCTTCCCCATAACTTCATCCCCAAGACTCCCTATGACCTTATCCTGATTTCATTTTCTTCATAACTCTTACCAGCATCTGATATTATTTAGATATTAATCTATTATTTATTACATGTCTCCCTACTAGAATATAAACTCTATGATGTCTGGGACTTTAGCTGTTTTGTTTATTACTTTATCTCCACTATCTAGAAAAATGCCTAGCACATATATAAAGGTGTTCAGTAAATATTTATGAATAAGTGAATGAATGAATGAATGAATGAATGATTATTTGCCTAAACCTTAGCTACTTTCTAGTACTTAGCTGCCTAGCTCTCTCCTTCCACATCCTCAGAATCAGTACTGCCAGGGTAAAATAATAGTCAAGAACACAGGCTTTGGTGTTAGGTTGATCTATTCATTTAGTTCACAACTGCTTAGCTCTTAAACTATGTCACATCACTCTCAGTACTTTCATGATATTAATGCATTTAATGCTCATAACAGTCACTAAGAAGTAGGTATAATTATTATTATTTCCATTTTAAAAATAAAGATACTGAGCAACAGAGTATAAGTAATTGGCCAGGTCATATATCTAGTTAATAGTCAAAATTTGAACCCAGTCTAAATCCAGAACCTCTGCCACTTACCAGCTGTATAATTTTGAATAAGTTCCTTTCTGAATTGGTTTCTTTGTCCATAAAAATGGACATAATAATCCCTACCACAGTGTTGTAAATATGAAATGAGATGATATACACAAAGTGATTAGCAGAGTCCCTGATCCACATGAGCACTTACTAAAGGGTATTTGTTACCATTTTTGTCCCAGTGCCTTGCCTTCCCCTAAAACCCCAGAATACTGCATGTATTTCCAAATATTACCCCCACCTAGCTATTGTGTCATACTGGAGGCCCTGTATTGACCGTTTGACTTTTGCTGAAGGCCTTGGATAATATACCCACTCATCATTTTGATACTCCATGGACAGCCACAGTATGTGTCACCTCCACCTTTGACTCCACTTTAGCTTGCCTCGCACCTGTAGATAAACCTAAGGCCAGGTCCAGAACTCCTCACTTCTGCCCTTCTTTGTCAGATCTCAAAATTATTAGCATCAGTAACAACAAAACTCAGGTAGCATGACTTGCTGTTGACAACTAGCCTTTCAATTCTTTTGGGTTCACATTACCTGTTATAAGGTAATGTGAACACTCAGATAAGCCACAGCCCAAATTTGACCAGATGTGGTGGCCACTTTCACGCACTGCCCAGATCCACCTTTAATGAAGTCCTTTTTATTGCAGCTGCAAGGTTTCCTGGTGGTACACGACCCTCAGCTTTCAGCCCCTTCAGGGACTGACTTAGCTGCAGAGAGCAACTGTGGCCAAAAGGTGGTTTCTTTGATGACCTTCTGAGGTTGTCCATATCCAATCACAGATCAATGCGGGAATACAACTCCCAGCCATTTTGGTCCAACTCAAGACAACTCCGAAGGGTCATTCTAGCTCCAGAGCTCCCTGTGAGTTGGCTGAGGCTGTTTTTGGACCTGTGTCACAGCTTGGCTTCTCTCTCTGCCAACTCCAGCTTCATTCCCTTCCTTTCCTCAGGTGTTGACCCCAAGGACACGCCCTAATAAGCCTCCTTCCTCCTATGCTCTATCTCAGAGTCAGAGTCCCAGAAATCCCAGCCTACAATACAAGGTCTAGTCCAATTCACTCACACTCATTGTCATAGTCTCTGGATTCCTCCAGAAACTATTAAATCCAGAAACTAAAAAATGGCCTCCCAGGATTACAGCTTCCTTGCTAATCCCCCAATTCACCCCCAATCATTTTGTTACCTTTTCTCAGAGGCATGACTAGTCTAGCCTGCCTGCTTACATAAACACATAAATGAAATCAGAAAAATGATCTTTCTTGATGTCCATTAATCAGTTTGTTGCCTACTATTCATTGCCTCAGCCCAGGGTTTCTCTTTCCTCAAGGAATTGAGACAAATGATCATGGGTTGCTATACAGCACTGGTTCTTTACTTTGACCTCTTGGGTCCTAGGAGGATTTATCGACAAACAACAAGCTCATTTAACTATGTGTCAGAAGCATACAAAGAGTCAGTCATTATGGGAATATAAACAACTAGGTGCCTCACCTGTTTTGTAAAGCTGATATATTTATAAACATGCCCTTGGGCAAGAGTAAGCCTCATATCCACTTTGGGAATAAGGAATCCCACACCACTTATTTTTCACGACCATAAATGACATTTTGATCTGAGTAATCATTAGAATATCTGTATTTTTAATGGCCCATGAAATCTTAACATGCTTCCTTACATGTCAGATTTCTTAAACTACAAATGGACAAACCTCATAGCTTCCATTTGATCTTTAAGAATAGATAAAGTAACTTCCCTATTTAAATGTGCAGTACTGTTTGAGAAGCTAATAAAATTATAAAGGATAAAAATGCAGCAGAGCATAACTACTTATTTTTAAAGATTTTCTATAGATACTTTATCTCATTAAGGATATCTTCCTAAGTAAATCCTTCGCTCTCACAGCATGCAGCCTAATCCTTACAAAGGAATTAAAAGAATACTTGATAGTCTGTTGGTTTCTCATATTAGTTTTTGTTTTATTATGTCCCTTTGGAAATACTGTTTCATTTTTTATCTTAGATTCTGTCTAGATATCTAAAATGGAGCTGGTATTGTTAGGCAGGCATAGGTACTAATCAATATTCTGTCCTTTATAGTGAAAGATGCTATGACTGATACTGACCTCAATCTACACAGACAATTACATCTGTAAAAACAGATGCTACTCTCTCAGGCACATCCCAGCCATATGTTTTGATTTGAGGTGCTGGGTACTTGGCAGAGATGGGCATTTTGTGTCGGTCAACTTCTTATACTGCTGGAGCATCTGAAGATTATTGTTTAAAAGTTATGATTCACTTCTGATGGGTCTAATTGCCTCTATTGCTTCCTAGGATTCTATAACTCCCATGGGTCATGCTCTGAGATCTTGCTTTTGTGTCCCAGATATTTATAACCACTTCATTTCAGTCCCCCTCATAAAGTAGTTATTTGGGTTACTTGGAATAGTATATTGACCAGGGCTTTTTAAAAACATACAGTATATAAAAAAATTATGGTTGTTAACATCTCTATAGGGGAAACTACTACAGTTTAACATCTGTCCACAGAAGCTCCAGATTTATTGAGAAAAAATTAAAATGGAATTATGTTTGCCATCACTGAAATAGGTTAGGTTGTATGATCACTCACATAATCTCAAAGTGAATAACGAGAATCCTTGTTAAAAAGCAGTTCCCATCACAGATCTATCAAGTAAGAATCTCTAGATTGGTGTTGGAATCTATACCTTTAACAAGCTCCCCAGTGATTTTCATGCACACTAAACGCTGAAGACCATTGCCCTAGAGGCTGATTATTTCAGCCAAAGCATGGTTCCTGCAATGCCACCACTAGTTAGTGGTTATCTGTGTTTTGGAAGGAAATGGTGACATTCAGTGACTATCATCACTGAAATGTGCAATTGATCATTATAATGATGGTGTTAATGTTCCACCCACAGCTCCTTTACCAGTTTAATGCACCCATCCTCCAGCTATTGACTCCATCTTACCCAGAAGCAAGATCAGCTCTATTTTCTATTTAGCAGCTGTGGGTGTTGGCTGCTAATAGCTCATAGCTACACTCTTCTCTGGAGAACTGTTCTCAGCTCTCAGCTGACAAGAGCCACCTCATCCAGAAATACCTAAGAGGTTAAATATCCACCAACACAGCCAATGACTGGTGAAGGAGCAAAAACAAACAAACAAACAAACAAACAAACAAACAAACAAACAAACAAACCCAACTCCTTTGCCTTAAGGGAGAAAACTCTGTAGTGCCCTCTTTCAGGCTGATGCTAGACATCTATCTATTGAAGCCACCTCTGCTTAGCTTCTTCTGCCTGTCCTGCTTCTTTCACTTCCTTCCTTAGAGCTTTTCCTGAGAACACTCCCTCAGTGAGAACCCCTGTCTCATCCTTTGCTTCTAGGTTACTCTACCTGTAGTATTGTTCAGCAGTTGATGAAGCTTTTCCAAGGAAAAGGTACAAAAAACAAAAGATGTCCAATAGACACAAACGCCAAGATGAGACATGTTGAAATTATCAGAAAAAAAGAGATTTTGTGAATAAATGCAGAAATATATTTGTAGCAAGACATAAAATAGGAGGTTCTGGTTCTAAGTAAAATGAGGTAACTAAACTATGTTTATCCCATTCAATGCAGCTATAAATCCTGGGCAGCTATTTGAAGACTCTGAAAAGTAAACAGTAGCATGCAGATTGAGAAATAAGACAGATCAGGATCCAAAGTACTACCAAACTGGTGGTGAGTTTATCATTTATTTTTCCTCTGCTATCCCTGGCCTAAACTCAAGGCAGCCCCACACCTAGAAGTGGAACTAGGGCATGGACAAAGAGAGCTCCAGAAGAAGCTCTCTAATTCTGTCTGGAAGGGGAGGAAAGAGATCTCCTGATGCTTAGAGAAACCTCCCAGTTTTTTTTTCTCTCTGTTCTCTTGCACTGCAGGAAACCTGCACTAGGAGCAGCAGTAGAGGCAGCAGCAGCAGCAGTAGAGACAGCAACAGCAATGGGTGCCTACAAGTGGGAGCCACTGTATCAGATCAGAAGGGCTGTATCCCAAAAGGATGTAATGAGCCTCCATTGCTATTTTTCTCTCCTTTGTTTCCTGCTGTTTGGTCCCAAACATGAGTACAACAGTGGGAAGTGCACAGCATAGTAGCTAAAACCCCATCTTTCTGGGGCCAGAGACCAAACAGTAAGCCCCAGGGAAGGAAAAGTAATGGAAAAACGTTGAAGAGGGTGGAGCTTGGGGAAACAACAAATTGTTTATGAATGTCTAGACTCACTCCCTAGCTGTCCATATGTGGGTCTATCTGACTCTAAATAACAAAAAAAATTGAGAACTGAATTATGGGGTAGAACACAGCTCAGATCCGGGACTGGTCACTGGATGGCACACACATTAGACAAATCCGAATAGTATTGCAAAGGTTTTGAAATCAACTGACATTGGAACCAAAACCCATAGAAAGCTGGTTGGAATGTGCAGTCTGAACTTAACTTGATTGCTTGTTAAAAAAATATTTACATCACCCATAGGATTGAAACAAGACCCAGAATTTCACAACCTAGAGTCTCCCAAAATATCCAAGACAAAATTTACTATTACTCAGCATACAGAAAACCAGGAAAAATCTCAACTTACATGGTAAAGGACAACCAACAGATACCAATGCCAAGATGATGCATGCTGAAATTATCAAAGACTTTGAAGCAACTATTAAAATGTTCCAAGAACACTTTTTTAATTGAAGTATAAATGACATAATATATTAGTTTCAGGTGTACAACATAGTGATTGAATATTTATATACATTATGAAGTGATAACCACAACAAGTATGGATATTTTCTGTCACCATACAAAGTTATTACAGTTATTAAAGTTATTGACTATATTCTCTATGCTGTTTGTTACTTGCTCATGAATTATTTTAAAACTGTAAGTTTGTATCCCTTAGTCCCCTTCAACTATATTGCCCATTTTTCCACCCACTGACCCCCATCCTTTGGCAACCACATTTGTTCTCTGTATTTAGAGTTTGTTTTATTTGTTGTTTGTATTGTTTTTAGATTCCACATATAAGTGAAATCATACTGTATGTCTTTCTCTGACTTATTTCACTTAGCATAATACCCTCCAGGTCCATCCATGTTGCAAATGGCAAGGTTTCATTCTTTTTATGGTTGAGCAATAGTCCATTGTGTGTGTATATAATCTCACATTTTTATCCATTCATTTATGCATGAACACTTAGGTTGCTTCCATATCTTGGTACTGTAAATAATGCTGCAATAAACATAGGGGTGCATTTATTTTTCTGAGTGTTTCCATTTTCTTCAAATACTCAAAAGTGAAATTGCTTAGTCATATGAAATTGCTTAGTCCATTTTTAATTTCTTGAGGAATCTCTATGTTGTTTTCCATAGTCACTGCACCAGTACACATTCCCACCAATAGTGTATGAGTATTCCTTTTTCTACACATCCTTATCAACACTTTTTTTTGGTCTTTTTATTACTAGTCATTTTGACCAGTGTGAGGTGATATCTCATTGTGGTTTTGATTTGCATTGTCCTGATGAGTAGTGATGAGTATCTTGTCACATGCCTGTTGGCCATCTGTATGTCTTCTTTGGAAAATGTCTATTCAGGTCTTCTGCCGGAATCAGATTATTTTTAATCAGATTATTTTTTCACATTTAGTTATGTTAAGTTCTTTATATATTTTAGATATTATCCCCTTATCAGATAAATCATTTGCAAGTATCTTCTCCCATTCAGTAGGCTGCCTTTTCATTTTGTTGATGGTTTCTTTTGCTGTGAAGAAACTTTTTATGATGTAGTCTCATTTGTTTATTTTTGCTTTTGTTGTCCTTGTCTGAGGAGGCCTATCCAAAAAAATATTGCTAAGACCAATGTCAAAAGGCTCACTACCTATGTCTTCCTCTAGGATTTTTATGGTTTCAGGTCTTGCATTCACACCTTTAATCCATTTTGAGTTTATTTTTGGATATGGTATAAGATAGTTAACCAGTTTCATTCTTTTGCATGTATCTGTCCAATTTTCCCAACATCACTTATTGAAGAGACTGTCTTTTCTTGATTGTGTATTCTTGCCTCCTTTGTCACAGATTAATTGACCATATATGTGTGAGTTTATTTCTGGACTTTCTATTCTGTTCCATTCATATATGTGCCTGTTTTCGAGCCAGTACCATATTGTTTTGATTGCTATGGCTTTGTAGTATAGTTTGAAGTCAGGGAGTGTAATGCCTCCAGCTTTGTTTTTCTTTCTCAGTATTTGGCTTTTTGGAGTCATATGTAGTTTTATACAAATTTTATGATTATTTGCTCTAGGACGTGGTTCCAATTGTAGTGGTCAGCACATCTGCTTTACACCCAGAAGGTCCTGCATTTGTGCCCCAGTGGAGCCATGGTCCATGGTCTACAGCCATGCCACCCTGAACAAGCCTGATGTCTGATGTCAGAAGCTAAGCAAGGTCAGGCCTGGTTAGGACTTGGATGGGAGATCACTTAGGAAGACCAGGTGCTGTAGGCATAAGTAATAATAATAATAATAAAAGATTATTTGCTCTAGTTCTGTAAATAATACCACTGGTATTTTGATAGAGATTACACTGAATCTTTACATGTTGGGTATATAAATATTTACAAATGTTATACCCTTTTGTTGGACTGACTCCTTTATCATTATGCAGTATCCTTCATCTTTTGTTACAGTCTTTGTTTTAAAGTTTATTTTGTCTGATATAAAATTTGAAGCCCCAGGTTTCTTTTTGTTTTTACTTGCATGGGGTAGCTTTTTCTATCCTTTCACTTTCAGAAACTGTGTGTCTTTAGGTTTAAGATGAGTCTCTTGTAGACATCATATAGATATTATGTGTCTTTAGGTTTAAGATGGGTCTTATTTTTTATAATCCATTCAGCCACCCTATATCATTTGATTGGAGAATTAAGGTGAAACAGCTACTTTTCTCAGTCTTGAAGGAATCGCCTTGTATAGGTGAGGATCTTTCTCATTCACCATTGCACTAGCCCTTGATTGTCTCTCAAATCTTTGTAATTGTTTAGTCAGCCTGAGTTATTCTTGATATTCCCCTGATGTTGACAGGGTACCAAGACCTGTCAGTGTTCCAAAGGGAGGAATCTCATTAAGTACTTATTTCAAGCTGATTGGAAGCCAGGCCCTCAGTAGCTTTTATAGTCTGCAAATTTGTACAGTCCTATGAGGCTGTAATAGCTATAACTGCTGGCCTCTAGACCATGAGATCTGGAGGTGTCCCCTGGGTGACCATTGCCAAAATTGGGACTCCAGATGAGTATTTAAGCACCTTTCTGGGAAGTCTTGTTGAGCTGTAGCAAGGTCGAAGGGGTTCGCAAGGATAGTGTTGTCTCCATGGTTCCATTCCCTGGGAGCACCTCCTTGGCCTCTAGGTATGTAGGAAATCTGAAGCCAGGCCCTCAGGCTGAACCTCCAGGCTAATATGAGTTTTTCATAGGAAGACTGGGGTTGTATTTCAGTATGCTGTTTGTGCAGTGCCTTGGCAGTGGCAGCCTGCCAAGAACCATCTTTTGGATTGTTACAGTCCCGTGGAGCTCAGTTATGCTAGCCCTCTTGGCCACCGGGGTCAGGCAATCAAAGGGTGTCCCCTGTGTGGCTTGAACATGCTTGCTGGCTTTAGCAAGGCAGGTGTAGAATGTAGGGAGTGAGACTCGCTCACCAATTTCAGGAAGGCCAAGGGAAAATGTCTTGACTACATGCATCTACCAGTTTCAGCAGTGCAGCAAGACAGTGCCTTGTCTGTTTATGCCCTCTGGCTTTTGGCTAGGAGTGGAAGAATGCCGTGACCACTTGTGCTCACCAGCCCTAGCCAGGCGGCGGTGGGATTTTGCACTGTTCACACTTGCAGACTTTAGCTAGGGAGCAGGAGAATACCATGACCATTCATCCTCCCTGCTCCATCCAGGGAGCAGGGGAATGTTGCAACCACCCCCACTCTGATTTCAACAAGGCAATGTGATAGTGCCGAGACCACTCAGCCCCTTCCTGCATTAGCAGGGTGGTGGGAGGGTGACACATCTGAGTTTGTCCACCTGCATTAGCAGGTTAGATAGGAAGTACAGTAATAGCAATCACCAGCTCCTCCATCTGGGGAGCATTTCAATTGTCCCTTGCCTCTCCAGCCGATGGTTTTAGGTTAGCAAATGAATCACCTTGCTATAGAGTTTGAGCACTCTTCTAACTGCTCCCCTGCCTCCACTGGGTCTTAGAGTGTGACCACATATGAGCCATTTAAGAGGGAGTCTCGGTTTTCTATAGCACTTTGGGTCCCTGAGACTCAGCCTCTTTGGTTTTCTAAGACAGATATTTGGGGTTCATCTCTCTGGTGCAATTCCCAGGGGTTGAGGTACTAGAGTAAGGCAACAACCCCTCGCTCCTCCCAGAAAAGCACCTGTCTAGTAAAATCTCTCCCTATTGTGTGTTGCTGCACCAGGGGTGGGTTTTTTTTGTTTGTTTGTTTTTTTGGTAAGAGTGTGTCTCTGTGTCTCCTACCTGTCTCAATGTGGTCTTTATCTTTTGTTGTGGAGAGCAGCAGTTCATCTAGTTTTCAGGTCATTTTCAGAGGGAAATGACTGATATGTAGCTGGAAATTTGGTATGTCCATGAGACGTGAGTTCGTAATTTTCTAATACCACAATCTTGGACTTTGCCCCTCAGAATAATGCTCTTGAAATGAATGGAAAAATGTAAAGTCTCAACAGAGAAATAGGTAATACAAAGAGGAATCAAATGGAAATTTTGAATTGAAAAATAACCAAAATAAAAAATTCACAAGCTCGGATCAATAGGAAAATGAAGATTAGAAGAAATAGTCAGTAAATTTATTAATAGATGAATAGAAATTTTCCATCCCAAACAACGGAGGGAAAATACTGAAAAAAATAATGAACATAGCCTCAAGGACATCTGTGACAATACTAAAGGTTTAACATTTGTATCATTGGAATCCTAGAAGATGAGAAAAAATATTCTGAGAAAAAATATTTGAGGAAATGATGGCTAAAAATTTGGAATAAGACATTAACCTGCAGAATCTCAAATAGTATAAACCCAAATAAATCCATGCCCAGACACAGCATAATCAAACTTCGAAAAACTAAATATAAAGAAAAAATCTTCAGAGTAGCCAGAGAAAATAACACATTACTTATAGGAGAATAATAATGTGAAATCCAGGAAGTGGAGCAACATTTTTTTAATGTGCTAGAAGAAAAGAATTGTCAACTCAATCCTTCAGTAATAAGGGTAAGATAAAGGCATTATCAGAGAAAATAAAACTAAGATAATTTATTTATGGCAGATCTTTAAAAAAAAAACACCTTATTTAATTAGAGAAGTTTTAGGTTTACAGTAAAATTAAGAGGAAGATGTGGAGATTTTTTACATACCTTCTTCCTCCACACATGCATAGTCTCTCCCATTATTAACATCACTCACCAGAATGGTACTTTTTTTTTTTTTTAACCAAGGACGAACCTACATTAATACATCATAGTCACACAAAGTCTATAGTTTACCTAAGGGTTCACTTCTAATGTATATTCAATGGGTTTGGACAAATGTGTAATGACATATATCCATTGCTATATCATACAGAGTAGTTTCACTACCCTAAAAAAAATCCCTTGTGTCCTCTCCATCCACCCTGCCATGGCAACCACTGATCTTTTTACTGTCTCCATAGTTTTGTCTTTTCCAGAATATCATATAAGGTAGAATTATGTAGTATATAGTCTTTTCATATTGTTTTCTTTCACTTAGTAATATATATTTAAGGTTTTCATGGCTTGGTAGTTCATTTCTTTTAATGGCGAACAATATTCCATTGTCTGGATGTACCACATTTTATTTGTCCACTAACCCGATGAAGGACATTTTGGTTGCTTCTGAGTTTTGGCAATTAAGGTCCTATAAATATCTACATGCAGGTTTTTGGGTAGATAAAAGTTTTCAACTCCTTTGGATGAATTCTAAGGAGCACAATGACTAGATCGTATGGTAAGAATACGATCTAGTCATTGTGCTCCTTAGAATTTATCATTTTGTAAAAAACTGCCAAACTGTTTTCCAAAGTAGCTGTACCATTTTGTATTTCCACCGGCAATGAATGAAGAGTTCTTGTTGCTCCATATCTTCACCAGTATTTGATGTTGTCAATGTTCTAGATTTTGGCCATTTAAATAGGTGTTTTTGTTATTTCCTTCTTTCAAATAATTTCTTTAATATTCTTGCAAGGCAGCTGTACTGGCAACAAATTCTCCCAATTTTTGCTTGTTTGAGAAAGTCTTTATCCTTCACTACTGAAGGATAATTTTTCAGGGAATGGAATTCCAGGTTGGTGTTTTTTCTTCTCTCTCAACACTTTAAATATTTCACTCCACTCTCTTCCTGCTTGCACAGTTTCTGAGAAGTCAGATGTAATTCTTATTTTTTTTCTCTATAGGTAAGGTATTTTATTCCTCTGGCATCTTCCAGGACTTTACCTTTGATTTTTTGCAATTTGAAAATAACATGCCAAGTTGTTTTTTTTTTGTTTTTTTTTTTTTTTTTTTTTTTTTGTATTTATCCTGCTTGGTCTACTCTGAGCTTCCAGGATCTGTGGTTTGGCATCTGACATTAATTTGGGAAAATTCTCAGTCATTATTGTTTCAAATATTTCTTTGTTCCTTTTTCTCTTCTCTTTCTGGTATTACCATTACACATGTTACACATTTTGTAGTTGTTCCACAGTCTCTGGATATTCTGTTGTTATTTCAGTCTTTGTTCTCTTTGATTTTCAGTTTTCAAGCATTCTATTGATATATCCTCTAGCTCAGAGGTTTTGTTCCCCTCAGTTCCATATGGTTTACTAATAGGCCCATCAAAGGCATTCTTCATCACTGTTACCGTATCTCTTATTTGTTGCATTTCTTTTTAGTTCTTTCTTAAGATTTCCACTTCTCTGCTTACATTGCCTATCTGTTCTTACATGCTGTCTACCTTATCCTTTAGGGTCCTTAGAATATAAATCAAAGTTGTTTTAAATTCCTAGTTTGATAATTCCCAAATCCTTGCCATGTCTGGTTCTGATACTTGTTCTGCCTCTTCAAATTGTGTGTTTCGCCTTTTGGTGTGCCTTGTAGTTTTTTCTTGATAGCTAGAAATGTTATACCAGGTAAAAGGAACTGCTATAAATAGACCTTTTGTAGTATGGTCGTGAGGTGTGTGGGAGGGGAAGCATTTTATAGTGCTATGAATTAAGGCTCAGTATTTTGGTGAGCCCATGATTATGGACTATGAAATTCACAAGTGTTTTTCAGGTTTTTTTTCTCCCTTTAAGGAGGATGGGATATGTAGAATGGGCTGGAGTTGGGTATTTTACTTCCACAGGTGAGTTAGGCTCTGAAATTACCCAAGCAAGAATAACTAGTTTCCCTTGAGGGCCAGCTTTCCTATGAAAACAAAATGCTCTTGTGTATTTCAAAATAGTTCCTTTTCCCCTTTCCCTGATAGAAGCCTGAGAGGATTTTTCTTTGATATTTACTATGGGGACCTGATTGAGTTTCTAGAGGTAAATCTCACTAACTGCAGGGGCTCCTCTATGTGTAGATCCCCCTGGAGTTTTAATTCTCAGAATTTTCAACACTGAGCTTCCAGCAATTTGTAATTGCAATTCAGGTTTCCCTAACTCGACACTAGTTTCTGCAGTGGTTTCCACTGGTGAGTTTCTTCTCCTGTAAGCTGCAAATCCCTTTATTCTATTTCTCCAATCTTGAGGGCAATGGGTAGTCTTGTGTCCTTCCCTCTCTTAAGGATTCAAAAAGAGTTGTTGATTTTTCAGTCTGTTCCACTTTCTACTTGTTTGGACAGAGTGACGATTTCCAATTCATAACATGTGGAACTGGAAACTGGAAGTCTCTTGCTAGCAGACCTTTTCTGAAAGAATTGCTAAAAGAAGTTCTTCAGACAGAAGGGAAATGTTGCCAGAAAAAAACTTGGAACATCAGGAGTAAAAGAAGAGCAACAAAATGGTAAATATCTCTGTAAATACAATATTCTCTCCTGTTGAGTTCTTTAAAACATTTGATGACTGAAAGCAAAATTTATTACATTTCCTGATGTTTTTAACATATGTAGATATATAACATAAAAGGCAACAACAATATAAATGGGGGGGGGCAGGCAAAGGCACCTATATGATGGTGTTATTTTTCCACTTGAAGTAGTAAAATATTGATTCTGAGTAGACTGTGAAAAGTTGAGTATATTATAATCCCTAGAACACTAAACATACTATATGAAAAGACAGTAAAAAGCACAATAGAAAAAAAAATGAAATATTAAACATGCTCAATTAATCCGACATGAGGCAGGAAAAGAGAGAGAAATCAAATATAGAGGGAACAATCACAAAACAAATAACAGTAAGCCTAAATCCAAATATCAATAATTACATTAAATGTAAATATAAAAGTCAGAGATTGTTAGAATAGATTTTAAAAAGATTCAATTATATACTGTATATATGAGACTCACTTCAAATATGATATAGATACGTTAAAAAAGATAGTTTTATGCAAATACTAATAAAGGAAAGCTAGAGTGACTGTAATAAAACATATACACACACACACATTGGCAAAGTGCCACAATGCTGAATCTAAGCTACTTGTTACCAGTAATTCCTTAATAAATTATTTACATTCTTTTTTCAGTAAAATTTTATCCATCTTACCCACAGATCTTCCAGGTATCCAGATACTTAAAAGCCACCTAGCGCTAGCTGGCTAGTTTTTGTGAATGGTCACAAGTTTTGCAATTAGAATCTTGCAGACTGCTCTAATCTAATGGCTTACATTAAGAACACAAGACATTAACATCTTTCTCAATTTTCTCGGTTAGGTGCAGGGTAATTTACCAGGCAGATCTATTTCCTTTAACAAGAACAGGTCTTTGTTCCTCATTTTCATTTTACCCTCTCTGTAGTACAAAGCCTTATGTTTCAAAACTACAAGAAACATGGTGGCCATATAACTAACATCACTTGCCTTGAGTCTCATTTGTCAGTTAAAGTTATGTGTGGCCAGCACAGGTAAGCAGATATTATTCTGAAAGCCTTCTTTATAAGAGTAGTTCTTTAGAAGGATAATTATCTACATTTTCTATGCCATAGTACACATAGAAAGTGATATTTTTAAGACATTCTAGATAAGTAGAGGAGAGTGCTCATGGCCAGAGGCAATTGGCCAGAGGGGTTTAGTTCCTTTAGGCTGCACTGAGCTTCCCTAAAGGCTATAGGGAACCCCTGCATTGGTACACCTGTAACCCATTTGTGGAAAGCTGCAATCAGGATAATGGAAACTATTTTAGCATAAAATGCAAGTTCTTGATGTAGCAATCCCTGTGGGTTTCCCTTTTGAGTTTCTATAATCCTCAATTCAATTTACTTAATCCCTTTCACGTTTTAAACTTCATTTTCTTAAGTAAAAGAGAACATTAAATACTATTACACAGGAGTTTCCTCACACATAAAAGAATATAAAAACAAAGCAATGTATGCTAACTTCCCATGGGAATGACAGGCAGAGAAATGATAGGGATCTTAGACCCAGTTTTCTAAATTTTGGAAAGTTACAGATCCTTTCTGTTTTCAGTTTTCCATTATATAAGCGATAATCACACCTATGTGATATGGTTGTTGTGAATATTAAGATGAAATACCTCATGAGATATGCTTAGCATACTGCCTGGTACATACCGGGTACTCAATGAACAGTCTGTTTCCTTTTCATTTTCATTCCCTCGAGTAATTTTTGCTAAAGAAATTGTGAGTAAGGAGATACTATGTCAGCTTTGAAGTCTCGGAGAAGGCTTTGTAGAGGGTACATAATGACCTTGGCCTTGAGGGGAAGCTGAGATTTGATGGACAGTGAAAAAGAATAAAGGCCTCTTAGGTCTTGGTAATAAGATGGCACAAAGCTAATCTTTGAAGTCTCAGGCAGCCAAAGGTAGGATTAATGAATAAAGAACACTTGATAAATAGGAGAGAGATTGATTTGGAACCTAGCCTTAAAGAAACACAGTGAGAAAGTCTTACCTGTGTGGGTGTGAGAGTTGACTTCAGGTTAGCCCATGACCACATGGTGAAATAGGCAAAATTTTCCTTTGGTGCTTTTCCAACACAATTTTACTGTCTTTTCCTTTTCAGTTTTGCTTCTTCCAAGGACTCCACTATATTACTTATGGTCAATTATCACCTATTCAAGAAGAAAGAGGGCTAAAACATATCTAATTCATACTTAAGAATTATTTACCTAATGGGTTAACCCTTCAAGTTCATCAGCATTTTAAAAGAGAATCTTGGATTGCCCTATGATTAATCAAGAGAGAATCTCTCCTGTGAGGAATTTCCAGCACTTCTCCTGAGTAGGGAAGATAATTTTTGTTATAGAGACTACCCACTTAAATTATACCATTCCATCTGTGGGTGATAAGGACCCTAATTAATAGACCTGGGCATGCACAGTCTAGACATAATCATGCTTTAATATAAACATTCTAAATGAGGCTCTATAAGAATTTATCTGAATAACACTTTTGTGAGCATCAGGGTTGAATAATAGAGAGAAGAAGTACCATAGGGATCCCTGGTGGAAGCAGCCCTAAGTACAAAGAAATGGAAAAGCATGCAAGTGAGAAAAGTCAAGATCCAAAGTAACAGTATTAAATTCAAAAGGCCAGATACATGATTATGAAGCATTTTCCAAGCTTTTAGAGTTAAGAGAGGTGGGGTTCAAAATGGGAACTGGTCAGGAACGACTGGCAAGTCCAAGGGGGTTATGGTGATCAGTCTATCCATAACATCCATGACTCATGTTTCTTATTCAGTGGTTGCCAGCTTTGACTGCCCATTGGATTAGTTTAAAAGGTTAAAGGAAGGGGTAAACATGAAGGATGCCACAATGGTCTCGTGATGCTGTGGGGAAATTTTAAATAAATATTAGAGGATAACTGCTAGCTGCTAAAAATACAGAAGCTATGAAGCTATTGGAATACAGAAGTTATGGCAGATAACGTCCAGAGGAGGTAGTAAAATCACTATTTAAAGACTCATTAGATACCCATTCATTTTTAAGACAGGATTTAAGAAAAATAATGAGATCTATCTTGTGGTAGTGCTGAGATATGAGCTAAATGACCCACAAGAGGTCTCTCTAAACCCAAGAGATTTTATTTAAACGTTAGAATCCATCTACTGGAATGGAAATTAAATCCAATAAGCATTCTCCTTGGAAAAACATTGCTTTATATGAGCAATGCTCTATTTGCTCTTTTCTTTCTTTCTTTTCATCCCTTCTAAATTAAAAATGGGCTCAAATCTATCTCAAAAGTAATTTTCTTGATATTAACCCCTAAGAATAGGATTCATAGCCTAACATACCGAGAATGAGAAGTAGGCTTCTTCTTGATAGAGGTTTCCTGAACTTTGTGTTGAGAAATATTCTGAAGCTGCATTCAGAGGGCTGTGTCTGATTAGCAATGCCTTCCCTGTTTAGGAAGGAGGGATTAAAGCATGCTTAACAGGTGTTTGCTACTCCTACTGTATAACAACACAAGGAGTATTTATAATTAAAAGCAATAAAAAGGTAATCTAATATTTTAATATTCTGAGGCATATATGATCTCACAAGTATCAATGAGATTTGGTGCACTGTATTATAGACTCCTTCCAAGAATATGGAAATAAGAGCCTATTGTTCAAATAAAAAAAAAGATCCAATAGAAGAGGAAAAGACAATACTGGTACACTAAGAATAGGGAAACTATTTTGTAAATCCACTAGCCTAAGGTTGGAACTCTAAGGAAAACATTTAGGTATGATTTAAAGGAGAGGGGAAACAGAACTGATTTCATTGTGGCTATTTACCACACTACTTAGCCTAATGGAGGACACAATAATATTTTTCTAATTACTGATTACAAAACTGATTTTACAGGCATAGAGCTGAACTGCAATTGTCATCCATTTCCAGAGCCATCATGGTAACCCCAAAGCTATACTGCCTAAATCTTAGCTGGAACTTCAATCTCTTGTAATGTTTAATGACTTTTCTTTTGATAGTCAAGCCTACTTAGCTGTCTAAGGGCAACCAGGGCCCAGGAGGTAAATATTGCATATCACTGCTTTATCATCTATAATTGTGGAGATCTTTCATGTGGTTCTGGTGGCTTTAGTAATGAATGTGGAAGACTCCAAGACAGGGCATACATTCCTCCAGTCTCCTATCTGCTTTACCTGAGATGAGTCAAGGTATGTGTATGTGGTAGTTGGGGGTGTGGTGGCAGGGCGATATGAGGGGATACTGCTTAACGTATTGTTGGAACTCAAAGATTTATCAAATGAATAAGAGTTAGACGAATGAGAAAAATTTTGGTGACTACCTTAAATAGTGGTAGGAAAAATGCCTGCTGGTCTGAGAAAAACATATAAAGCAAGCCAGAAAAATAGAAGGGCTCTGTAGATAAGATTAGTGCTTTTCTACCTTGCTGTCACCAATCATCCTCTTAAGGCAGGAAAACTGGAATAGCTTTGCACAGGAAGCTTGTATGTTGGTGAGAAAATCCCAAGACAGGAAGGTTAACTTTCAAATTAGCAGGGGGAAGTTTAGACAGGCATGATGAAATTTGGCAGCACTTTATCTGGGAGTTCTCTAGCATGTACAGTATGGAATAAGAGGGTCATGCAGAAGAACATTAAAGTATACAGTTTGTTCTAACTTTGACTCTGGACCTGGACAAACAGTCTCGCTTTTATAATATACTGGTATGTGGGGAGATAAACAATATCCAAAACTCTGGAGCCTTTAACATAACACCTTTATTGGAGGAAACAACTGTGCTTAGTAATCAGAAATGAATTTAAAATAGTTTCTGAATAAAAAAATTGATTTTGTTTTCAATTTAATCTTCTCTGAATTATTCATTTTGGATTTTAAGCTGTGCTGCCATTGTTCCTTTTAAAGAAAGAACATTTGGTGATGTTTGACCGTCTAAGTAAATTAGTGCATAAGGCTATATAAAATTGGCTACATTTAGGCTTCATTTATAAAGCACCTGTGCAGAGGATATACAATCTTGGGAACGAGTGGTATATAGAATCCAGGACCAGAACAAGTTTTGCCTTGGCAAATGCCAATTTTGCTTTACAATTACTTAGACAATGTTTCTGCCTTTCGGGTTTAATTGACTTCAGTTATTTACAAGCAGAGTATTATTGTGAATAAATATGTAACAAACTTACCCATTAACATGGATTGTTGTCAATTGAGAAAACATCCTTCACGTCACAGAAGCAACATATTTTGAACCAAATGCTGTTCTATATTACTTGTTAGATTGCTTAGTTCACTTCATGATTGCCACATGGACAGAAACATTTAACTCATTCTGTGCTCTTGGGCCCAGAATGGAATTGAGTTTTTCTCAGGAATTTAGAAAACTAGGAATTTACAAAATGTGTATTTTCACATTTAATTAGGAAAATATGAAATCATGTCATTTGGAGTTGAGAATGAATTTTCATAGCATTTGGAATACCTGGATATTCTGATATTCTTCAGGGTAGGCTGTAAGTGCTGGGAAATTAAGGCCCTCTAGGAGCAGCCCTTGTACACTGATGGATGGGAATTGGTGGATAAAGACTCCAGTTCTCAAGCTTCTCAGGTGGGATAATTTTGAGGTTCATGTCTATATCACAGGTCAGCAAACTATTTCTGTAAGGGGTCAGATAGTAGATATTTTACACTTTGCAGGCCACATGGTCTCTGTTGCAACTATTCAACTCTGCTGTTGTAGAATGAAGGCAGCCGTAAACAATTCATAAATGAATGAGCATTGCTGTGTCCCAATACACTATTTATGAATAATGAAATTTAAATTTTATGTAATTTTTATATGTCACAGAATATTATAGTTATTTTGATTTAACCATTAAAAAACCATAAAAACCATTTTTAGCTCATGGGCTGTATAAAAGCAGGCTAGATTGGCCCATGAGTTGTAGTTTGCTAATTCCTCTCTTATATTAGCTCTTGAAGTTTTCCTCAGGATTCCACAGTGGTATCTTGCTGGAAAACTCATCCTTTGTTGCAATCTTTATCTTTCCTGTCTTACTTCCCCACTCACCAGTGTTCCCGGGAATTACCTCTCAAACAAGCTACTTGCACTTGGAGACTTGTCTTGAAGTCTGCTGCTGTGGGCAGCAAAACTAAGACTACCAGTTTGGCTGATGAATCACTGAATTGAACATTCATTGTTTTGGCATTATGAAGACCCCCCAGAAAGGCTCCTGGAATCCTAAGAGTAGGGTCAATAAAATGCTCTTTTCATTATATTCTCAGACTGAAAGTGCAGTGGGTTAAATATGTAACCTTTACCATTCCAGGCTTCAGATTTGCATCTAACTAAAACTGAGAGTATTAATACCTGCAAATGAGCCCAAGTTAGCCATTTCATCTTGGATCCACCCATACTGGGCTTATTGGCAGTGAGGACATCAGAGTGCTTCACAGCAGCATGTGTCCATGAGTCAGAGTCAACCAAGCCATGTAACAGTCCACTGGAATCCTGGGGCATTGGGTGTGATGATAAGCATTGCAGCAACCTCTGTAGCCATGGGGATTTATGAAATAGGCTTCCTTTCCAAAGCTCCCTGAAAATAACCAAAGGGCAAAATTATTTCTAGTTTAAGAACAGCAGGTGGGTACAAGGCATTCATTTTTTGGTCCCATCTCACTCATTTTATGCAGTCATTTCTTTCTTTGCAAATTGAAATAAAAGCTTTCCTTACCCTGTTCCATGCTGTTCCAGATGGCTGTACCCTCTCAACCTGGCAGGTGCCTGTCTGTTGGCAGTGAGGCTGTGAACTTACTAAGTACAGCATTTTCAGATCTTCAGACACAAATGAAGCAATGTGGATTATTTTATTAATGACAGGCTTCTCTAATAAAAGGACAGGCCATGACATGTGGACTACAAGGAAATTATGAAGCCCTATCTGTCTCTAAAGATTTATGCACTGTCTAAAAATTGATTAATGGAAACTTATTTCCTCTAGTCCTACTTGGTATGCAACATACAACAAAAATATAATTGTAAACTTAAAAGGAATAAAGCTGACATTCTAGAACTAGCTCTAGGGTGTTTACAAGTTCTAACAAAATCCTTCAAAAATATGTTTTAATTGGGTTTCTATTAGCAAGTCTAATCCATTGGGACTCCCTAATTATTAAGGTAAGTCTTAACTCCCTTTCATCATTATTTTATCTCTCTCAGTCCAAAACAGAAAGAAAGAAGTTCTCTTTATTAAGATATGAACTTTGAATTGACCATGAGTCCAACGAAGTAAGCTATCACTGGCTCTTTCTAAGCCTAACCCTCTGGAGGGCTTCATTTTAAAATTCAGATATAGGGAGATTATTTGTCAGTGTGGTTTTGGCAGTGACAGAATTGCCCCTTGAAGAAAACGAGTTGGCAGCCTTGTAAGAGGAAGTGATTTTTATGTATTCTGTGTGGGAATTGGGTTCTGCAAACAAATGCCTAACTACTGGGGCTTAAAAACTGCGGTACGGTGTTCAAATAAAAAAGCAACATGAAGCCAGTGAATGTCCATGGTCACAGGATGTGGGAAGTGTAGCCATGGTAATAAAAACCAAAGTGCCAGGGAGTAGCAAACCAGTGCCCAGATCTATAAGCTGGCTGAAATTTCTACCCTAGGCTCCACATTCCTACTTGAAAAACAAAACAAAACCAAACCAAACCTCCTCCTTGATTAGACACGTGAAGGCCTGTGTTTCTGTAGTGCAGTAGGATGTAACTAGGGTAGAGTATGGGGCATCCAGGTTATCTTCCTGTTTATAACAGTCTCTGGGTCACTTGCTGCATGCTGAAGCAGAGGAGAGGAAGATGCTATTTCTTAACCATCAGCCAGCTTCTCAGCTCTGGCATCTTTTCATCAATTTGCATAACTGGGAACAGCAGGTGTATTTCAGAAGCATATGGACCACTGCTATACCTTCCAAATATACACATCCCTTCACCCAGATTTCCCTCCAGGCCCACTCTAGCATATACATTCCCAACCACTTTTAATGCCAAAAAGTTCACAACTAGGTGTTCGTTCCTTGGATGTCAGACCTTGTTTCATAGTAACATGCATATAATCCTGGGATTTATAACACATTAGCCCCTTAGCTTTCAAATTTAAACAAACCCACAATGTTCATTGAAATTAACTCTTTTAAAACATTTCCAAAATTAAAATGGATATGCTCTATTAATCACTTGTACTTTACTGAATAAAGGTTGGCGGAGGGTTAGGCAAAGAAGGATACAAAAAGGGAAGACTGAATGATCTCAATAATGATCAAGTCAATGGAAATGAAAACTGCCATTATTATATTCAACCCAATCTCTCATTGCCATAAAGAAAGAAGATTCTACTCTACGTAGGCATTCATTCTTTATTCCTTCTAAAGTATATTACTTTATTTTCTATGAATGAAATATATAATAAAATACATTTTAAAAATAAGATCTAGAGTAAATACTCTGTTTGAGAATCTGGAAATAAAATTCATCAGATAACTCTTTGGATTTATCCATTTGGGTAGTAGAGATATTGTTATATGGCATTTCTCCAAGTCCCAGAGCTTATTTATATCACTTTGCTATCTTCATAACATCTGTTCTCTTAGGAGAGTGGTAATATATTTAACTGAATACTTTTATGTTTAGCTGGGAGAAGATGCATTAAAAACATGGAAATGTAAGCTGTCGTA
>NW_006441063.1:3015489-3023107 GCF_000325575.1 Pteropus alecto | reverse complement strand
GTTGGAGCTTAACTTGGAAGACAAATTTGGCCATTTTATCAAAATGTATCATGTAATATAATTTAACACAATAGTACTTTTTCCAGAAAGTTATTGTATGGAAGCACCCCAACAAACAAATGAACCAAGGTGTAAGATGTGAGATACAAAAAATTCATTGTAACATTGCAAATGTGGCAAATGCTAGAAACATCCTAAATGTTAGTAAGTTAAATTGTGCATTAATCACACAATGGAATATTACACAGCTACTAAAAAGAATTAAGTAAACTTATATGTACTGATATAGAAAGGTACCCAAAATGTTTTATTAAGTAAACTGTATGTATACTATCATACATATACATATTTTTTTACAAGTAGAAATGGGCAAGTACCTTTTCATGTAGTTATCTCTGGGAAGAAGGATGTTGATGGGAAAATTTTACTTTTTATTTCATAATCTTCTAAACTGTCTGAATTTTCTTTTTGGAAGTGACTATTCATTAATTCTACAAAATAGTAAAGAAAAATTAAAAAGGAAAAAAGATAAAAATGAAATATCCTTCTGGGAGCAAAGGTAAGTGTCATTTGGGCTTACATTCTATCTTTGACAGTGGCCATACTGGGTTAGGTCAGAATTGCCTTCCCGTCAGAATTGCCTTCCCTGATGTGCCCTGAGCATCAGTGTTTCTGCATAGGTTATGGATTTGTCACTATGAAATAATATCTATCACCTTTGAATCCATGTAAATTGCTCATAATACTTCTTGAGGGTAACAAGTTTTAAAAGCTTATCACCCCTACGTCACACTCCACCATGGGTGCAGAAGGGAGAGTCCTCTAAATTTAGTACTTTCAATTTTCAAGAGTTGCTTAGAAGTTGTGATGGATAACCTGGTGTTCCTCTCTCCATGTCTTTCAAAAAGGTATAGTCTTTGATTATTTCCTACTCAACCTTGTCTTTCCAGGCAGAATAAGAAATCTTTATTGTCTGTCATCAAATAGAGTCATTTTTAGCCAGTCATTTTAGCTGCCCTTACCTGAACACTTTCCAACTCCGATACAAATTTTTTCAGGTTTCAGAATCAGAATTGCAAATGGTTTTCTCTGCATGGTTGTACTGGGGTTTTATACAATGTTTCATATTTTGTTTCCACTGCATTTTTTTTCTGAAAAACTCCACTGCTTGGCCGGCATTTTAGAACAAGCTATCTAACTCCTTTTAGCCATTCTTTTCCCTCTGCAAGACACCAAACCTCCAAAATGAAAATGGAAAATGTTCAGATGTTTCTAAATTATGGAATCCCAAAATGGAACTCAAAGGGTCATTAGACAGAATCTTGTCCAACTCCTCATTTCATAAATGGGGTAAACTGAGGTACAAAGAAGTTAAACAAGGGCTCCAACTTAAATTTCCCAACTTCCATGCCAGCCTCCTCCATTTCATCTGTGTGTAGGAGAGCTCTTAAAAATACTTAATAGCTGTTTATACATTAGGCACTACCAGTGTTGGGGTAGGGTTCTGGAGGTACCCTGCTGTGGTGGACAATAGCTCTTTATTTGCTGGGTCAAAGAGTGGTGTGTGGGGTCCTGAAGGACAGACAGAAGTGATTGGGGTGGCAAGTATGGAGGCTCATGGGACTCAGAGTAGCATTTCTTCACCAACCAATATGGAAGTATATCAATATATTAACAACTGGGAAAACCATCTGAGTGTGTCCCAGTTGTGTATCTCTTGTGTCTAAATAGATAATTTAGATAAAACTTAGGAATATTTTTTTCTTCATTGGAATGCTTTGATGCGTTCATCAGAAATTGTCTCTGGCAAAGTTATATACTTTAAATCTTTTAAAATTCAGGCATCATGAAAATAACTTCCAGGTATTCTGAACATTACACATAATTAACTAAAGTGTAGGGGTCGCACACATCCAGTGGCATTAGAGTACTGTAGCCTTTTAATACCAGTTGTAAAAAATATTTAAATTGCAAAATAGACACATATACCCAGAAGTGTGAGCTCTCTCAAAATGCATTAGGTAATGCTTATCCATCACCAAGGAAAAATGAATCACAGTAATGTTTCCCTCTGTGCAACACATTTTAAATTGTAATTTATGCAGTTTAGAAGCAGCTAAGTAGCCCTATTATGAGATTGTTTGATAGAGACCACTTTATACAAATTACCTAATCAACTCAATTACCCTTCCTCAGAGCAGAAGAGTAAGGAATATTCAATCCCAGGACTGGATGTGTAGAGATGTATCTGTGAGGAAGTTCTTTGTTCTCTTATTGTTTTCCTGTCTCTGGCTCCTCAGGATGTACTACATGAGACACAGCATATGTGAAAGCTAAACAATAAGATGTACAGAAATGTTCCCCCACCCACCCTTACCTAAGACCAAAATATGTCTTATAGCTTGAAATCTCAGCATTCCATTCTGTCTTTAAGAATTCCAAATAAAAAATTATTCCTGATTAGTTATAAATACTTATATCTCTGATAACCTTTTTCCCCACAGAAAAATGGGATCTAGGTTCTCACTTTTATTTTTTCATCTATTTAACAGGCCTTTCAAAAATATCAAAAATTAAATCACAATCATACTTTTTAAAGAAATAGTCTATTGAAAATAAAAGACTAGATGAATAGATGTATAGAAGAGGCTCAACATAGTATCTGTTGAATGATGGATGAATGAAAAATTGTCAATTATCCTTCGATAAACTTTAAAAATTAATTCATAGGAATCTTGAATACTTGAACTGGGACATTCTTATGTCAGATTCTGTATTATATAGGGTTCAATCAGAGAAGCAAAACCACTACACACATACATACGCGCTCACAAAGGGGATTTGTCACAGGGATTTGACCTTACACAATTGTGGAAGCTAGTTAAGTAGTCTCTGTAAGGCTGTCTTTGCTTCTGATGCTGGAGCTCAGAGTCTATAGATCAAGGAGTGGGGGCGGGGAAAGATGGATATGAAGTGAGAGAAAGCAAGAATGAGTTGGAACCCACAAGTACAGGCTGAAGAGCACAGGATGGGCTGAAACCTGTGTCAGTTCTTGTTGCCTCTTAGTAGGATGGTTGTCCTATGGAAGCTGGAAACCTTTTATCATGGAGTTAAATCCACACACCTAGCTCAGGAGTAGAAGCAGCTGAAGGAGCTAAGGGATGGAGCAGTTGAATGCCTAACTGCTATTTCACTCTAAGGAGGTGAGTTAGATCAGCGACAGTGTGTGTGAGCTACAAAATGGCTACTTTTCTGTTCTTCCTTTCAAATCTCATATAAGAATCTCTCTTGTGGCCCACCATAACCAGAAACATAAAGGGAAGGGATTTCTGGAATATGTAGTTCAGCCTAGTCAAGTTGACACATTGCAAAGCGACCATGCTAGTCACTATACTCAAGGAGATAAGAGAAGTGCTAAGAAATTTCTGAGTCTCAAAAAATGGACCTTAAGATTTTTGCCCAGTAGGGCAAAGAAAAAGGCAAGGGTGCTGCAAGGAGGTAAGAAGGTATATATTTGGTTAGTTGTCATCTCTCCTTTCATTAATTAAAAATGTGTAGTGAGCGTTTACTCAGATCCTGTACTAAACTGTATTTTCCAAAGACAGATACACTAATATATCCCTCCCAGTATGTTCATCTTATGCTGTAATGTTGAAACTCCAATTCCAAGAGATATAGTCTATGTTCACTCCCCTTAAATCTGGGAAGGACTGTGACTATTGCAGAAGTGGCGCTGAGGTTAAGCATGTCTTCTAAAATTAGGTTATAAAGGTTATTTGAATTTCTATCAGGCTTGAAGACTCTTCATCATTGATTCAGTTTCTGTGTTATGAAGAAGCTCAACCCTAAAAGGTCATGTGTCCATGCTCTAGTTGACATTTCCAGCTAAGACTGCGGCATCAACAAGTTAGCATCAATCACTAAATATGCGAACGAGTTTTCAAATGATTCCTTCCCCTAGTCTTCAACTATCATCCTTGCCCCCAACTGATGCCAAAATGGAGCAGAGAGAGATGAGCTGTCCTGGTCTTGCTTGAATTACAGATCTGTGAACAAAATGTTATTATTTCAAGCCACCAGATTTTGGGGAAATTTGTTATGCAGTCATAGTAACTGAAACTGGCTCTTTGCCAGACTGATAAGGGATATAATGGTCAATATGTATTATTATATGGAATCGCACATAATTATCTAAATCCTTTTGCTGTAATAGTAGGTCCATTGGCTTGAAGCTAAGTTTTTAACCAATACTTTTATATAAATAATGGTATTTTTTTATTTTGAAGTAATTGTAGATTTACATGCAATTATAAGAAATAATACAGAGAGATCACATATAATACTCTTCACCTAGTTTCCCCCAATTGTGTTAACATCTTGCCTAACCAGAGTACAACATCGCAACCAGAAAACTGACATTGATATAATTCACTGATTTTATTCAGGTTTCACCAATTTTATACAAAATCATTTACATGTGTATTTACTCCTGTACAATTTTATCACATGTGTAGTTTCATGTGACAACCAACATAGTCATGATACAAAAAAATTTCATCACAAGGATCTCTTATGGACCCTTCATAGATACAGCTACCTCCCTCCTATCACTACTACTATTCCCAATACCTGGCAACCATTAATCTATTCTCTATTTCTATTTCTGTCATTTCAAAAGTGTTATATAAATGAAATCATACAGTATGTAAATTTTTGGTATTATCTTTTTATACTCAGCATAATTCCCTCGAAAACTCATCCAAGTTGTTGTGCATATTATTAGCTCATTCTTTTTTATAGTTGAGTGGCATTTCATGGTATGGATGTCTCACAGTTGTTTAAGCATTCACTCATTAAAGAACAATTGAGTTGTTTCCCGTTTGGGGATATTATGAATAAGGCTCTATGAACATTCATGTACAGTTTTTTGTGTGTGAACATAAATTTTCATTTCTCTGGGATGAATGCACAAGAGTGAAATGGTTGAGTTGTATGGTAAGCACATGCATAATTTTGTCAGAAACTGCCATATTCTTTCCTATAATGGCTGCTGTATCATATATTCTCATCATCAGTATATGAGTGATCAAGCTTCTCTGAATCCTCACTGTCATTTGTATTACCACTATTTTGAATTTTAGCCATTCTAATAGGTGTGATTATTGCTATAATAATTTTTAGTGTTCTGGTAAGACAGCGGAGTAGGCAAATGTTGTGCTTCTCTCCTTCATGGACACATCTAAATTACAACTATATTACAGAACAACTATCATTGAGAATCACCTGAAGACTAACTGAACAGTTATACAATTGAGGACACACAGAAGAGGCCACCTTGAGACTGGTAGGAGGGATGAAGTCATAGAACTGCCTGGTCCCACACCTGTACCTGGCAGTTGAAAACTGGGAGGAAATTTTGGCCCTGGAGGAGCGAGGGGTTCTAGCCCCAGACTGGATTCCCAAGCCCAGGGTTCCAGTGCTGAGAAGTCCTCACAACTTTGGCTGTGAAAACCAGCGGAGATTGTGACTAAGACAAAGGGCTGCCTCTCTGGGGGCCTGCCTGCTGACTGACTTGCTTTGAGCTCCAGTGCTAGGGCAGGAGCTTAGAAGGAGCTGGGGACATACGGGGAGGAACTGAGTTGTCTGGCTTCAGGGTGAAGGCTGGAGGGGCAGCTTTCTCCCAGACAGATGTGCTGGCAGAAGTCATATTCCTTTGTTGAGCCCTCCCCCATTTTGCCATGCAGAGGCAGGCAGCTGCCATATTTGAGTCTCCATCAACCTGGCTAACAATGGTCGTTTCCCAGTGGTGATTCCCTGAGACCCTACCCAAATTGCGGGCTCACACAAGAAACTTCCAGTGAATTTCCCATACAAATGGCCTGTCTGGCTCATGCTGTAGACTTTCCCAAATTCTCTCAAAGGTTCACAAAACCTAAACAAGCAGTATCTGGCCTCAGCGTGCCCCATACCCCTTGCTGAGCAGCCCCAAGCCTGGCACTAGCAGGAGCCGGCCTTGGTTTGTGGCTTGGCCTCTTGAGGCACTTCCAAGCCCAGTGTGGGGGCAGCCATCTGCAGATTGCTTGGTGGTTCATGCCAGGTGGCCCGGGAAAGGCATAAGATGCAGCTGAACTAGGCCTGCAGCAGGGCCCCTCCCAGGAGTCTCAGGCCTGAATACCCAGTGGTCAGCTTTGGTCTGAGGCAGAGCATCACCAGGGCCACATCTGAGGATGACACACCCAAAGGGCAGACTGGGCAGGCACCAGAGCCCTGGTAAAGTAAATCCAACTCCATAAGATGAGCCCCTACACAACAGCTCCTTCATTGTAGTCATGGCCAGTTTTCATGACCAATCAACATGAGGATCAATCCCTCCCATTGATGTGCAAACAGCAACTAAGGCTCAACTACAACAGGGAACACACACAACCCATACAGGGGGCACATGTGGAGCACCTGGTTCAGGTGAGCAAGGTAACTGCACCATGGGGCCCCATAGGACATCTACTACGTAAAGCCACTCTACTAAGACTAGGAGACATAGCAACCCTACCTAATACATAGAAACAGACACAGGGAGGCAAAGAAACATGTTCCAAAAGAAAGAACAAAGTTACAGAAAAAGAACTAAACAAAATAAAGACAAGCAATCTATCAGATGCAGAGTTCAAAATACTTATTATAATGATGCTCAATGAACTTAAGAGTAGAAGAACTCGGTGAGAACTTTAACAAAGAGATAGAAAATATATAAAAAAAGAAACAGTCAGAAATGAAGAATATAATAACTGAAATAAAGAATAACTTAATTGGAATTAACAGTGGAGTAGATGAAGCAGAGGATCGAATCGGTGATTTAGAAGATAAGGTACCAGAAAACATCCAATCAGAACAGCAACAAGAAAAAAGAATCCAAAAAAAAAAATGATAGTTTAAGGGGCCTCTGGGACAGCATCAGTGTACCAACATTTGCGTCATAGGGATACCAGAAGAATAAGAGAAAGAGCAAGGAGTTGAAAACCTATTTCAAGAAATAATGACTGAAAACTTCTCTAACCTGGAGAAGGAAACATAAAACCCCAGGAAACACAGAGAGTCCCAAACAAGATGAACTCAAAGAGGTCCACACCAAGACACATCGTAATTAAAATACCAAACGTTAAAGACAAAAAGAGAATCTTAAAAGCAGCAAGAGAAAAGCAGTTGGTTACCTACAAGGGAGCTCCCACAAGACTGTCAGCTGATTTCTCAACAGAAACTTTGCAAGACAGAAGGAATTGGCACAAAATATTCAAAGTGATGAAAAGTAAGGATCTATAACCAAGGTTACTCGATCCAGCAAAGCTATCAGTTAGATATGATAAAAACCTTCCTAAACAAGGAAAAGTTAAAGGAGTTCATCATCATCAAGCCAGTATTACAGGAAATGTTAGAGGGACTTCTTTAAGAAGAAAAAGGAAAAACAGATAAAAAATATGAAAAATGGCAAGAACTACATATCTAGCAACAATTACTTTAAATATAAATGGATTACATGCTCCAATCAAAAGATAGGGTGGCTGAATGGATAAGAAAACAAGACCCTTCCATATCCTCCCTATAAGCGACTCACTTCCGATTC
>NW_006441063.1:3013707-3015321 GCF_000325575.1 Pteropus alecto | reverse complement strand
AACAAAGGCTATTATAAGACACAATGAAGGACCCAATTATCCCACTTCTGGGTATTTATCTGAAGAAACCAGAAACACTACTTTGAAGGGACATGTGAATCCATGTGTTCACTGCAGCATTATTTACAGTAGCCAAGATAAAGAGGCCACCTGGGTGTCCATCAATAGATGAATAGATAAAGAAAAGGTGGTACATATGTACATGGATTATTACTCAGATATAAAAAGGAATGAAATCTTGCTATCTGCAGCAACATGGATGGACCTAGAGGGTATTGCGCTAAGTGGAGTAAGTCAGACAGAGAAAGACAAATGTCATACATCAACTCTATAGAGAACAGGATAAACAAACAACAGAAACAAGCTCATAGAGAGCATTTTGATGGTTGTCAGGTCTGGGGGTGGGGGTATGGGTGAAGGTGGAAGGGGATTAAGAGGTACAAAGTGGTAGTTACAAAATAGTCATGGAGATGTAGAGTATAACATGGGGAAATACAGTCAGTAGTATTGTAATAACTATGTATGGTGTCAGATGGTTACTATATTTATCAGTGATCACTTCATAAGTTATATAAATGTCTAATCACTGTATTGTACAGCTGAAATTAATATAATATTGCATATCAACTATAATAGAAAAAAATAAAAATATAAAGTAAAAGAAGCCTGACGGTAGCCCATCCAGGACTGGCATGTGCTCCAGGGACAGGACCTAAGCTCCTTCTATCTCTTTGTGCCAGTAAATGAGGCTTCCATTTTGAAGGTTACCTCATAGTGTTATAAAGTTACTAGAGATCCGGCTATTACATTTAATTTTCCACAACAGCAACAAAGATAATCATACTTTCTCCCTTTAGAGCAAGTGTTCCCAAATCCCGGGCTACAGACCAGTACCAGTCCGTGGCTTGTTAGGAACCGGGCTGCACAGCAGGAGGTGAGCGGCAGGTGAGCAAGTGAAGCTTCATCTGTATTTGCAGCTGCTCTCTAGTGCTAGCATCATCACCTCAGCTCCATCTCAGATCACCATGCATTAGATTCTCATAAGAGCACTGGTTCCTGGTGCCAAAAAGGTTGGGGACCACTGCTCTAAAGGGGTTTGAATATTCTCATTATCCTTTTATCCTATTGCTAGAACATAGGCCCATGATCATATTTAACTGCAAGAGAAGCTGGAAAATACACTCTGTTAAAAATTGGAGGCTTTTATTACTATGGAATAATGGGACAAAGGCTGTCTGGGGAGTCAGAAATTAGATTTATTCTACCTAGTCTGTCGGGCAAAGCTAGGCCCCTTATATGGAAGTTACAATGAGGATTCTGTATAAGAAAAAAACATTCTGGGATAACTCATTCGGGTAAGAGGCTCCTTGGCATAGATGACCATGTATCTGGAATGTTCTAAAAAGGATCTATGGACCAGGTAAAAGGCATCACATTATATTCTTTTTAAAGTTAAAATTTTATGATTTTAATATAATTTCAGATTTTAATTATATTCTGTAGGAGAAACTTTAGAGAAAAATTAAAACATATCTTTATAAAAAAACATTTTTTTGTAATATAGTTTGACTAGACGTGCGTGAACTCTGTCCCTTTTTGTTTACACCAGGGGTC
>NW_006441063.1:2996803-3013663 GCF_000325575.1 Pteropus alecto | reverse complement strand
AATGTGTGTGGGGGGCTTTTTTTTTTTTTTTTTTTTTTTTTTACTATAACTTCTCCCTTGACCATGCTCTTTGAAATGGAGAAAAGAATGAGTTACTTGGGGTCTGTAGCTAATGGCTGCCTTTACTTTCTTAGAAATCATTCCTAATAGATATGCAGAAGTCATTGCTTTGTTCCAAAAAAAAATTTTTTTCTACAACTTATAAGTAAATGAGAAATTCAAGATAAAGGAGAGGGAAAGATTAAATATAGAATAAGGTTAATTAATAACCTTACATGTATTGTATACATATATATATAATTTTATATATATATATAATTTAAATGTATTTATATTTGTATAAAATACATAAGGTCTCTTGCAACTGAGTCACAAATTTGTCTGTGCATTTGTAGAGTTGAGAAGGAGATGTAGTGAGTTATCTAGTTTATAGTACTCAAAAGGAAATAATAAATCATTTGCTCAGAAAAGGCCAGACTGGTTCTGAGACCAGAGTGAAAATTCCTCCATGCCTACAGAGGCCACACAGATAATGTAAATGAGTGAAGAAGATCGGGAATGACAATAAGGGGAGTGGGGCTGGGTTTGTCCTAAACTGGAAAGCACATGCGCAGTCTAAGGGGGGTCAGAACTACTCAGCTTTAGCCAATATTACCACAAGGGAAAAGCAGGCTCAGTGTTGTCAGATTTTCCAATTTCTTGAGAGGCTATAAAGTCAGATTTGTAGGAGTTATCTCCTAATAATATATTACCAACAATACCAGTTAAAATTCTGGCTGAATAAAACACTTTTGCAGTCCAGAGTTGGTCTACCACTGCCAATTGAAAACTCCTGGACTTGCAAAGTAGGCAAAGACATCTAATGCAAGACAATCCTTATAAATATGACCTTTCTCTTCATGAAAGCTCAACTTTAGGTAAATAATGAATGTTGCTGAGTTCGTGGTATGCTCTCTGACATGTGTAAAGAATGAAGATTGTCTATATGGTTGGCCAAGTGTGGTGTTATATGCTTTCACGGTCAGCCAACAATAAAAAAAGTGAACGAAAGACTTGAACAGGCACTTCACAAAATATATCCAAATTGCTAATAAGCATATTAAAAGGTGCTCAACATCATTAGTCATTAGGGAAATATAAATTAAAACCACAGTGAGATAAAAATATATACCGCCAGAATGGAAAATAGTGAAAACACTAAGTGTGGGTGAAGATGTGAAGGAACTGGAACTCACAAACATTGCTGATAGGAATGTAAAATTGTACATCCTTGTCTCTAATAAAATTTAATATATTCCTTCCTTATGATCCAGTAATCCCACTTCTAAATATATATTGACCAAAATAAATGAATGCATATATCTATATAAAGACTTGTACGACATTCGCGGCAGCTTTATTCAGTCTAGACATTAGCTAAAAATATGTCAAATGTCCATCAAAAGGAAAATGGATAAAAAATTTTGTGGTATATTTGATTTATGAGCAACAAAAAGAATTAAGATGCATCCCAAAACATGGAGTAATCTCAAAAACATTGAGTGGAAGAAGTCTTACATGAAAGAATATATATTATATGATTCCATTTATATGATGTTTAAGAGCAAGCAAAACTTATGCTAATTTAAAAACCTGGTTGTCTCTGTGAGTGGAAGAATTGACTAGAGAAGAGAATAAAGATAGTTTTAGGAGATGGAAATGTTCTATGTCTTGAGCTGGGTGGTGGAAACATAATGTATACATTTGTTAAAATTTTCCAAACTGTACATATAATACCTGTGCATTTTCCTGTATGTAAATTATACCTCAGTAATATACTAAAATAATAGCTGAGTCTTAACAGAAACAGCTATACAAGAACATTACTGGCCCATTCATCCTCGTACAGGGAAGAAATGTCAGCCTCCATGTTAGCAATGTTATACTTGGGTGCATGTGCTGGGCCACTTCCACACAGAGATGGTAAAACACACATACAGAGTGAAAGAGAAAATCCTTCCCATCATACAGGTGACCTTGAACAAATTATTTTACTTTCCTAAGATTCTTATTTTACATCTCTAAAATGGGCATAACAATACCTTCAAACTGTTGTCACGGGCATTGTTTGTAAAGTGCTTATCTAGCACATTTACCCTTCAAGGCTTGTTACTGCCTTCTCAAGATCCTTTCACCATTATTATACTCCTAAGAAGAGTAACACACTAAGTGCTTAATACCTTAGTGCAAATTACCTTCAGCAAGAAATGACTTTCTCAGAGGCAAGCAAGGTGGGCAGGTTACAGAGTAATTTATTAGGGGTGGATGTAAAGGAAAGCTCTGCTAAAGGAAGATATGTGGTTAACTGTACGAGTAAGCAAAACATGCTCTGCTGAACTGAAGGCAGAAGGTTGGAAAGTTAGGCTTGGAAGTCTGCAGAAACTAATTTCAGTCTATAAGCCCAGGGCACAAAATCCACGGCCCCCAACTCAAAGCAAGAAGTGACTAATTAGTGGATGACCTCCAATTATTTTTGTGTATCAACTGCTCAAGATTCAAAGTTGCAGGAGAGAGCATCACATTAGCCAAGCTCAGATCAACTTTTCTGTCTTGGCTCTTGCAGTGAGCAAGGCAAGGAAGGACTGAATGCCTTTGGCTTCCAAAGGGTGGGACAGGAACCTGGAATTACATGACATCAAGACCATCCTAATGAGGAAGAGAAATTTCCACACAAGAAAATTGGGAAACTCTTGGGAAGTGGCAGTGGGTATCAGACAGCTGAAAACAAATGTCTACCAGAGGGCACAGGGCAGAGTAGTGGAAGACCAGAAAAGGCCCTTTTCCCTTGTCAGTTCCTTAACTGACTATAGTTGGAGCTTAATAACCTTTTCAGTGACTCTATTATTAAATTCATCTCAACAACAGTTCAACAGTTCGTCAATTTATCTCATTAGTGACCTGTTCTGTATCTCATTGCATTTCTTAAGAGTCCAAGTACTTTCTGTGGAGATCAGCAAGAAGCCCAGAACAAATATTGAAGAATGTAATTTTGTGGTATGTATTTTACATAAATAAAAGGTAAAAGAAATGGGTGACTTCTTGCACAAATCAGAGGAAAGCAACTGAACTAGCAAGATAAACACAGTAATCATTAGAAGATGGAAATACAGAAAATTTTAATTTTCAGTTCATGTAAATGTTGCCAGAATAGATATTTTACTTTCATAGAAATATTTGATGTTGTCCACTATGGTTGTCTAGGGAAGAAGGAGGCCAAAATATAAATTTGAAAATTATAATATACCTAGTTTATTTTAAATATTTTTCTTTTCTGTATTTTCTTCAGCTTGAGAGAAACTATGTACTCCCATGCTAGAATATTTTTTTGTATTCAATATCAACTTTATTACAAAAGATTTTTAGTTCAGTAACGTAAGTGTATATAGTATTTGTGAATTTTGACGACTTCCTTTTAAATTTTGGTTGTTATAATATCATAACTTTTTGGACTGTTTGGAATCATCTGTGCATGTCAACCAATTCCAAGTCTACTTCTGCACCACAGGCATCTTCACTTAGTAAAATCCTTGTTTTCACCATGACACTGAGCTTCACAAAATATTTTCATATTGTATCACAAAACAAATTACTGTATATTTGATGTTAAATGTTTAAAACTGAATTTTCAATTGAATTAGTAATTATGCCATATTTTCCCTTTTGACAGAATTAACTTCTCAAATCTTTGATTCCATAAATTGGGTGAAAATAAAATTGAACAATCATTGAGATTAACATGTTTTCCATTTGAAGCTTCCAATATCACTGATATAAAACTGACCTCACTTAATTCTTTTTGCAGTTCTTCTGCTTATCAAGCTAACACAATAACATCTATCATTTCAATTTTAATATGTGCACATGAAGACCTGGAATAAAAATGACATTAACTTAGTACAATGATTGATTCAAATGAAAAGTCACACTTTACAGAGTGATATATAAATACACCTTCTGCAGATACACGTTAACCTGTTGTCCTGAGGCCTAAACTTCTTAAATAAATTACTAAGTTTCAAAATAGATATCTATATATTGCTAATAGATTTATGTCTCTGGATTTTATATAGTCAATTCTATTATTCTGGCTCCCAGGGTGGATGGTAAGTCTCCAAAAAATTTGTGCAAATTACATGCCCATGATCAACTTTTTTGAGAAATGGAAATTCAGTAATTCATTTGTCATTAATCAACCATGTACTTCGGTTTTTTTTTTTTTTTTAGCTCATTGTAACTGAAAGGGTTTATTGTAAAATAAAAAGCGTTACCAAACAATAAAGTAGCTGTTGATCAGTATCATATAACAAATGATGAAACCACTGTAGCAAAAATATTCAGGTTAATCTCTATATCTGGGGTTGTCAAATTACTGTCTGTGGGCCAAATCCAGCCCATGACCTGTTTGTGTAAATAAAGTTTTACTGGAAGACAGATTCTCTTCTATGTGTTGTCTATGGTTGAAATAGAGATCATATAATTCACAATGGCTAAAATATTTACTATCTGGCCCTTTAAAGAAAACGTTTGCAAACCTCTGCTCTATATGCAGCATGGCAAGGCTGGTCCGTCTCTATTTCCTGTACATATTTTATATATACCTAACCCAGGGTTTTTCAACCTTGAGTCTATTGATGTTTGGGGCTATATAATTCTTTGGGAAGAGGGTGCTGTCCTGTGCATTATGGGATGTTTAGCAACATCCATGATTTCTACTCTTTAGGTGCCAGTAGCACCCTTCCATTTGCAAAAATCAAAAATGTCTACGGACATTGTCAAATATACTCTGGTGGGCAAAATCACTCCTGTTTGAGGATCAATGACTAACCTATAATTTCTTACCGATCCCATCGATTGGAACTTAGTAGTTTCATGTATCTTGCAGGTCGTGTATGAATTAATACATACCACAGCTGGCTGGTACTCCAATTGGCCAGCAGGGGCAAAGCGATGTTGAATATTTCCCCCACCACCTTCCAAGGCCAGTGGCATTAGCTGTCTCTAGTCACTAACAAAGCACACTTTATTGAACCATTAAGTGTTCTGCATTCTGTCCTTGGAAGGATGTGTTAGCTACTTTGTGTCTGGGTTATTGCTATTATTTTTCAGATTTAACTACATGTTAAACTGATAACTTGTTTCACTGCCTATTTATCATGCACACCACTAGAGGAGATTATGGCAGAAGCTGTAAGTATAATGTACTAAACCATGTGAGCTGAATGGGTGAACAGGTAATTCATAATAAATCCACTACAAAATTTCCATCTTCCTGTCTTTGTATCCTTCACTGATACCAAGAAACTTTTAGTATCCCAAGTTCCTTTACTCTGGCCCCTTGAGTCCAACTGAACAAATCATTAGAAGCACTTCCAGCACCTTAAGCTAGCAAAATGAAATCTCCTTGTAAGTGCTTTCTAAATAATGAATTTAGCCCGATAATGTGTTTTATTCTGCTTTCCATAGTATAGCACTCACTGAACCTATTCTGATTTTTGCCAATATACATTAGTACATTTGTAATTTGCCAAATGGAGCCTGCCATGACCCAATCCTAGTTTAAGTGTGGCAATATCATAAGTAGTGGGCTGAGAAGTCAGGTGAAATTCTCTCTCCTTTCCAAGGTAACACTCTCAGCAAGGTTTACAGTCTTCAAGAAATGAGCAGCCTCATCAACTAGAAGAGGAAGGAAGACTCTATGGAGCTTCGGGTACTAAGTTACCTGAGTCCTTCATGTTTCCATTTTAATTCTTGGGATCCCACTCTCTCTCAATTCAAATATAAATTTTATGTAAAATATCTGGCAAATCAATGTTTTTTTTATAGAGAGCCTAAGAACCAAAATTTGAGTTTTGTTTTAGCTATCTCAGCCCAGCAGCTCCAAGTCATAAAAAAGTCTTTGAATAAAATCACAGAAATTGCACAGCTTACGAGCTCTTCTTTAAACTGTCAAGTTCAGTTAGAAGCGACTAGCTTATATTGTAAATCTTGAATTCCTTAAGACCTTCATATTATTCTAGTACAACTGCCCCTATATCCCTCAGAACCTTACCCCAAACAAGCATGTTACTCCTAGTAAGCACAGATAATTTAATTAGCTGTTTGACTGATGCATGTTTAATACTGACTCAATGCCAGTCAGATTTTCAGACATCAACAATTAAGAGATAATCAACCAGAGATTTAGCCCTATTTTCCTGAGGATCAATTGCCTGCAATGACTTCTGGGACCATTCTCTTGATCAGGTTCATTATTAAGCAGAAAAGTCACTTATTAATAGTTCTATTGGTCAGAGGGCTTGAGAATTGGAATTGAGGCTAAACTTTCAGGAACAGAACCCAAAACACTACCTCAAAGCAGACTTGATAAACTACTGCCACCGATCACTATAGGAAACCTTCATTGCTATCCTGATGCCAGATGTGTAGCAGGAACTCAACTTTGCTACCACCTGGAAACTGCTGTCATTGCCACCATTAGAGGCTAATGAAAGCATCACAGATTGCTTACTTCTAAACTGGCGTCTCACATGGGTGCATCTGATTGATAAGGTGTAGGTTACATCCCTGAACACTAGATGAAAATAGAGCTGTGAATTTGAGTTTTTACTCCTATGTTGAGGAAGTTGGAATCAGATAATGGGAATTTTCTTGTTCTAGTTATCTACTGGTATGTAATAAAACATCCAAAAATTTAGTAACTTAAAGCAACACCATTTATTTTGTTCACAAGTCTACAATTTGGGCAAGGTTCAGAGGTTAGTCTGTTTGACACACTTACATGTCCAGTGATTGATAATAGCTTTCAGGCTGTGACTTTCCCTGGGGCCACCGGCTAGACACCTACATGTGTCCTCTCCATAAAGAATCAAACTGTTTACTCCTACAAAGCTTACTTTCTACATTAACTTGAATTTACTATTCTACTATATATATATATATATATATATATATACACACACATTTTTTTATATATATTTTGCATAACTTTACTATTCCAGTGGACTGTTGCCCAGGAAGGTAAAAGTTGTAAATTGTTTTTATATAAACTTCCTGAAAGATCACTCTTCAATAGAAGAGTTTACATACCAATATTTGAGCCTCTAGCCTCAAAATTTTCACCTTGTGGCCACTAATCCTAAGATCCTTACTCAAACTTAATCAAGACCCAATATCGAAAGACCCACTTTAAATTCACCTCCCAATTCTCAATATATCAGCAGATATATCATCCTCTCTCTTTAAGACTCTCTCAAACTCCATGACGTAGTGCTTTAAGCAATATACTTGGCTTTGTCTCATCAATATGTCGGGAAGCCAGCATTTGATATTATGGGGGCATGGACGACTTTATAAAATGAAGGTTAAATTTCAAGGGTGAACATCCCCAAAGACAGAGCTATGTAGAAGTGGTATAGCCTTTTGTAACTTCAGGTTAGAAGTCATACAGCATCATTTCTGCCACATTCTAGTCACTGAGGTAACCACAAATGCTCACCAAGTACAAGACTTTACCTTTTGATGGGAGGAATCAAGAATTTCCAGACAGGTTTTAAAACCATCACACCAACTATAAAAAGACTATCCAAAAGCTAATGGTCAACCATGAATATGAAGAATATGATGGGTACCCTCTACAAAAGGCATACACCAAAATATTGAGAGTAGTTAGTTTATGGAGAAGAATTATAGGATTTTTCTTGTATATATTTCCTGACCTTTCTTCAATAAGCAGATATTCCTTAATTAAAAAAAAAAGATATGCAAACATATCCTCAGTTCTAAGTGTGATAATTATGACAAAAATTTAGGATAAAATGCCAAAAAAATGCCTATAACTTAATTTATAGGACACTTAAGTATACAATTAAGTACTTTTTAGTAATTTATAGTTTGTAACCATCACGAAAATCCAATTTTAGGACATTTCTACCATCCCAATAAGATCCTTCCTATCCACTTTTTTTTCCTATTATTAAAAATTATTGGGGAAATCTAACTATGGGTGGTGAACACACAATGCAATATATATGCCACCTACCCACTTCTAGTCACTCTACATTCTTACTCCCAGCCCTAAACAACCACTAATTTCTTTACAGATTTGCCAATTCTTGTATAACATGTAGTCATCTGTGTCTGGCTTCTTTCCCTTAGCAAAGTGTTTTCGAGGTTCATCCATGTTGCGACATATATTGGGCCTTTGTTCCTTTTTATTGCTGAATAAAATTCCATGGTATTGACATGCCATAATTTATTTATTCTCCAGTTGATGGCCATTTTGATTACTTATAGTTTTTGACTATTATAAATAATGCTGTTATGAACAGTCACATATAAATCTTTGTGTACAAGTTGTTTTCTTGGGTAGATACCCAGAAAAATTGCTGGGTCATAGGGTAAATGCATGTTTACCTTTTAAAGATGCTGTTAAACCTTTTCCAAAGTTGCTGTACCATTTTACATATCCACCACATGAATTAGGTTCCCATTTCTCCATATCTTCCATAACACTTTCTAATGTCTGTCTTTCTGATTGCGGCCATTCTTGTGGATGTAAGGTGGTATCTCATTCTGGTTTTGTATTTCCCTAGTGACTAATGATATTGAGTATCTTTTCACTTATTAGTCAGTTGTATATCTTCTTTGGTGAAATATCTATTTACATCTTTTCCTCATTTTAAATTATTTGTCTTCTTATTGAGTTGTAACAGTTCTTTATATATTCTGGGTATACGACTTTTATCGGACACATAGGTAGCAAATATTTTCTTCTAGTCTATAAGCTTTCTCTCATTATAGAGTCTAGATTTTATGCTTTTAATAGTATAATCATCACCATTTATTTTTGTTCATGGAATGCACCAAATTTGAAGCAAACTGAATAAGAAGGGGTGCTTTGGCCGAACTGTTTCGAAGGTTTGAAATTGAGAAGGCAGTTGTAGTTGTCCAATAGCTGGAAATTGTTTAGTTATTTCAGAAAGCTTATAAAATTATATCTTGACCATCAATTTGTAGCAGGAGAAAAAAATAAAGAAACGACATACAAGATGACTATATCCTGAAAAAACAAATCAATACACTGTACAGTTTCTACCACTGGTTTAATGTCCAGTAGTGTTGAAAATTGTTTAGCCTTGATTATCTAGGGATTGGAAATCAAAACATAAGGGCATATTTTCCAGGGTTTTTTTTTTTTTTGAGATAAGCATTTCTCATTTCAAAAGGAAGGTAGTGGTTCTAGGTTTTAATTTCACAACTGAAATGTAAATCATTTAAACATTTTATCTGCATCTGGCTAAGTTTTATTAATGTAAAATAAAGGAGGTGGTTCAATTCAGCAAATATTTATTGAGCATGTGTTAAATGAGGCCCTGTGCTAGGTATGGCAGGCAAGATAGGGATGAGAATAATTGCTCAATTGTGGTTTACTAAACAAGGTAACCAATAACCTAAGTGGTAAGCTGTGCAAGACAATTTTCACTTGATTCTGATAAGCTCAATTCTATATTCTGCTAGTGAAGAGTAAAACTGTATAAGAGGCTACAAGAATGAAATCCTTTTTGCCTGTTTTGGCTGAGTCCCCAAAGGAAGAGAAAATCCAGCAAATTCCAAATACAACCATCTACCTGAAGACTTGAAGAGAAAATGGAGTAAAAGTAATGTTTTTCAATCCTTAGCACATCATCTATCCTGAAGACACATAATTGGCTTCACACGTGCCTCTGGGCTTAAGAAACTGATGTCTGACACTCTCAGGAACAAGTCTAAATGTTGGGAAACTTTTTTTTCAGTTATTGGTATATTTCCTTATACAAAGTAGAGGATTGAACATGCACATTTTATTATTTTTACCTCCAGTTTTGAGAAAGTGGGTATTTTGTTTATCCTACCAGTATTTGAACACAAAAATTCATATTTCCTTTTTTACACAAAAGTCAGCATATACACTGCACTGCATCTTGCCATTTTTACTTAATATATTTTAGAATTTGTAGCTTATCAGCACATAAAAAGCATCCTCCATCTTTTCACATTTGCATAGCATTTTATTGTGTGGATGGATTATAATTTCTTAAACCAGACAAACTGATAGATATTGGGTGATTTCCAAACTTTTAACTATTACCAAAATAAAAAAGCTAACATGAGCAACCTTGCATATACATTTTCTTGTGTGTGTGTGTGTACGTGTGTGGTAGATAAATGTCCATTTTGATGCCTGCAGGTTTCCAAGTCTCCTCAACTGCTTAGAGATACTATATTATCTATATAATCTATTCAGCTATGAAAGAGATGACAGAATAAGTGACCTGTATGTGCACACATGTATGTATCCAGAAGTAGAATTCCTGGGTCCAAACTGCATGTGTAATTTTGATGAATATTGCCAAATTGCCTTTTATAAGAGATACTATTTTCCACCAGAAATATATATGGATGTTTGTTTCTCCACCTAGTGGACCACGGTTTTCAATAAACTCAGTTGTTTTTTAACAACAACAACAACAACAACTAGTTTTAGAGTCCCTCAGCCAAAATCAGGCTTTATTTTTTCCCTGAGTAGGCGACTTCATTCTAATTTGCAGACAGGCTAACTCAAGTGCAAACAGGTTCTTCTCTACACATGGGCCTCAAGTTACTACATTTCTAAACATATTTTCTGGTTTCTGCTAAAATTTGTTTACATGATACATTTCAACTATTTCTTCTTAAAATTTTGAAATATTTGATCAGGACAGAGTGGTAGAAGCTCCAAATGGAGAGATAGGCTTATGTTAATACATACCATAAAATCATCCTACTTCTTTACTCAAAGAAGAAGGATCCCTTGAGGCTAAACATTATCAAATTTTACCTTACTGTCATAAATATTACCAGTTCATGAGATACAGAGAAGTAAAAACCTTCTAAACATTTATAATTTGTCTTCTTATGCTTTTTCACATAACTAAAAATTATTGAAAATATAAAATTACTCATTCAGAAAATTATTTTTCAGATAATTTGCCCATAAGGAAAAATAGAGAAATAAGCTTAATGTTACTATTAATGTAGTTTGCTTTGAAATGATGAGTTTGACAAAAAACTTATAATGCTTTGAGATATATATATGTGTGTGTGTGTGTGTGTGTGTATATATATAGATAGATAGATAGATAGATAGATAGATAGATATAGCTATATATATATGCTTTTATATATCAAATGAATAAGCAAGATTTGGGGTACTGTTTAGGTATAGTGTTATGATAACTATAGCAATTCACATTTTTATGGTACTTTATAGTTTACAGAGCACTTCCAAATAAATGATTGTAGTTTCAGCTGCCATTGGTTATATATACACTAGTATTAGCCTCTTTCTTCCCAAGAGAAGAATGAAAGTGCATCATTTGCTTAACGTCAAAAAGCCAATGAATGGGAAGTCAGAGACAGGAAGTAGGGGAAGAGGGGAATAGGGTGTTCTTGTTTAGTGGGTGGAGTTTTAGTTTTACAAGATGAAAAGAGTTCTGAAGATGGATGGTAGTGATAGCTGTGCAGCAATATGAATGTACCTAAAACCACTGAACGGTATGTTTAAAAATGGTTACAGTAGTAAATTTTATGGTATGTGTATTTTATTACAATAAAATAACTGAAGGGTAAAAAGCCAGGGAATAGTGAATCGGCTTGAATTTTATTTCATTTCTATCCAACCATGTCTATATACTGAGCAGTTATTATCCCTAGGTTACAGATCAGGGGACTAAGACCCAGAAGGACTAAATTAAGTTACACAACTATCAAGTGACAGAGGTGGAATTCAATCCAATAAAAGTGATTTTACAACCAGAAGCTAAGTATAGGAAGTCAAAATAAAACCAGGGGCTCATCTAACCACTAAGGGTTGGGTAACTACTTTACTTGCTTGGGCCTCAGTTTACTCGGTTGTAAAATAAAGAAACTAGATATAGATCAGAGTTGGGTTATTTTAATTTAACGTTTTATACCATGACTCACAGTAATAAATGTTTTATATAGAACACACACACACATACCCACCCCCTACCTGTTCTAAGCTGGGTTTCCCAGAAGCAGACCTTGAGATAAGGATTTGAGTGCAAGTGATTTATCAAGGATGTGTTCCCAGAAGAAACTAGTATGGGAATAGGGGAGGTAGAGTAGGAAGGTGGTTGAAATCAACCAAAGGTAAGATTTCAGGTGAAGTCAGCCTCAGCCTGATTTGATGGGAAACTCTGGAACATAAAATACACCACAGAGTTTGACTCACCTTGAGGCAAGAGAGCTGGGCTTTCACATGTCATCGCTAGTCAATTGCTGGTTATAGGCCACCCCAGCAGGATGTACCCCCCAGGTGTTTAAGCTCATGGTACCTGTGGTAGCCAGTACCCAAAAGAGGTCTCCAGTGATCCCTGACTTGTGGTGTTCACACCTGTGTGTATTTCTCTCCTACACTGTTCCATGGCTGATCCATGGAACTGATGAAATACAGCAGAGATGATGGTATATCACTTCTGAGATTAAGATATAAATGACAGTGGCTTTCATCTTGGATTCTTCCTTTCTTAGATCACTGCCTCTGGAGGAAGCAAGGTCTTATTTTATGAGCAGTCTGATGAAGAGGTCCATGACATGAACTCTCATAACAAGGAACTGAGGCCTGCCAAAAACCACATGAGTGAGTTTCACAGCAGTTCCTCCAGCCCCAGCCGAGCCTAGAGGTGACTACTGCCCCAGTTAACAGCTTTAATGAAATCTCATGAGACATCCTGAGCCAGAATTACCCAAGTTGCTCTTAGATTCTTGACTCTTAGAAACTGTCAGAAAATAATTTTTTGTCATTTTAAAATCATTAGATTTTTGAAATTTTTTGTTATGTGGTAACAGGTAAATAATACAAATATGTTAGGCTAATGTGTCTCCAGCAGCTGAAGGGTAGTTTTCTGAAGAACTACAGGTAAGATTCCTTTGGAGAGAAGCACAAATATGGTGGGAAATGGGCAGAACCAGCAAGAGAGACCTGAAGTTATATGGGCAGAGCGCCAATCATGTCTGCTATCCCTCTAAAACAAATATTTCATGAAACAACACTTATTCTTATTACATGCAATGCACTTTGATAACTGCTCTATGATTATATTCTTTTTTGCATTACTAAATGCTGGAAGTGAGCCCTTAAATTGATTTGACAATCCACTAACAGGCTGTGACCTGCAGTTGAAAAACTGTGAACTTAATCATCTTTGATGTCCCTTTTAGAGCTAAACTTTTATAATCAGGAGGTGGTATAGTGTTATTAGAATGACAATTAACATTTATCGAGCACCCACTATGCCAGAACAGTTTCAGACACTTCACATATATTGTCTAATGTGAAGACAATAAGGTAAGTACTTTATTAATGTCCCCATTTTACATATGTGAAGACTGGTAAGTGGTAGAGGCCAGGAAGGAACCCAGGCAGTCTGACTCCAAAACCTGTCAAGAGTGCAGGCTCCTATATCAGACCGTTTGGGTTCAAATTCTGATGCCAACAGTCAACCATTAAGTGTTTCTAATTGTGATCATGATATAATTCAATTATTGGAAGTCATTAGATCACTGATGGGGATAATTCTAACATAAGGAAGTTTATGGCCAGGGTTATGTATGTTGACTGAATTCAGTGGTTTACTCATTAATAATCAGCTCAATGTTCTGCTCTGCTGGCCCAGTCTCCACCTTAAATTTACCCACTAATGCATTTAAATAAATAGGATTCTGTTATATAATATCCCCATGCTTGAATGTCTAAAGTACATTTCACTGTAACTAGATAGAATTTCAACATACTAATTTTTATATATTGGTTTCTTAAAGTATGAAGATAATTGTCTAATAAATGAATCTAACTAAAATAGATTAGTCACCATCATGTAGAGGATATTCCTACTGAAGTCAATGAATACTATCTTTGGATTTCAAAAAGAGTCAATAAAAATTATGATATAAATGACTAAAATGATAAAAAAAAAAAACTGCACGGGACCTGGATACTTGGAACTATCATTTTTTTGGCTGAATTCTTCTGAGCCAAATCTCCATCAATTATATCTTCCATGTCACAGGAATACAGTATTCATCACAGGTACTGAAGTCAGTATAAAAGCATAACATCCTTTTAATAAGATTATTCATAATCAAAGATTCATATAGCTGCTGAATGTATTATCTGGAGCGGAACATATATTGGGGATACATGTCAGGAGGATACTTCAGCAGCTATTATGTGGTAAGGTGACTTGAATTATTTAGAAAGAGAGCAGAAAGAAAAAATGGCTCATGTCTCACTTCAGATGCTACTGGGTGATTATAGATTACAGGGCAACAAGAATGACTGCAATCTCACCTGGAATACTGTTAGCAGAGGTAAGACAATATTCTCTTGTCACCTATTTTTTTAAAATAAATGTCATTTTGAATATATTGCTAAAGAGGGCAGTTACACAAGGTATCATGGCACCTGAAACCAAATATTAATTTAGATATCCTAAAAAATTAACAATTTAAAATAAAATATTTTCTAATTATAAAAGAAACATGTTTTTACAGAACATTTAAATGCATAAAATGTAAAGCATAAAAGAAAACAATCACAAAATGATATCAGATCATGAGGTAATACTTATCAGTATCTTTGTGTGTATCTCCAAATTGGCATCATACTATATTTACTTTTCACAATTTCATTTTTTTTACTTAAAACATACTGTGAGAATTTCCTTGTGTCGAAGTGTTCTACTTCAACATTAATTTGATGGCTGTACAGAATTCCATTCTATGGACATAGCATTTGTAACAGTCAGTATCCTGTCAGGCAAACAGAAACCACTTTATACATTTAATGCAGAAATGGACTTAATGCTAGTAATTTTCTATGAATAAATAAATTCTAAAAAAAAAAAAAAAAAAAGGTGTGTATTAGTTAGCTATTGCAAACATACCCTTAGCAGGTCCAGTCTTAGTCTTGCAAGACGTTTCTGAATCCCATGGTAAAAGTCATTTTGGGTGTTCAAGTAGGGACCCTGGAAAAACAGATATATTAATATAGAAATTTAGATGAACATATGCTCAAAGTTAATCCAAGCAGGTTCTCAAAAGAGTTAAAAGTTTTCCCCCTTAAGTCCTAAAACTTTAATATTTTAATATTTGAGGTGGAGGGCTTCCTTTACATCCTTTTCTATTATAAATAATATATATGATTATTTAGAAATTTGGAGAAATAGAGTAAATATAATAAAGGAAATAAAATCACCTATAACTCAGAGCTACAAGTGTGGAAATTTTATACGCACTTTCTTTCGATTTCTTTTCTGTTTTTACACAGTTGAGGTCACATTGTATATACATTTTTCTACAGTTTTGTTTCTTAATATAACAAAACTTCCCTTTGTGACTAAAAAAGTCCCTCATATATGCACTTTCTAATAAATGTAAACTAGTCCCTTGTTTAGATGTACTATAGATTAAGATTACACATTTTAAAAGCTGTCCTCCAAATTTACTCAGACTAGAAGTAATATTCAATTCCTCCTTTTCCTTCATTACCCAAATCCACTCAGTCCTGAGGGCTGTCTATTCTATTTCTGAAGAGTTTCTTTTATCTGTCCCAGATAATTCAATTCCAGCTTGAGCATCTGGGGAGTTTTTAAAAAATACTTATTTCTGGGGCCCCATCACAGACCAAGTCAATCAGAAAACCTGGGGGATGGAGCCTAGGCATCATACGCCTATAAGCTCCCCAGAGGATTTCTATGCAGCCAGAGTTGAGATGCACTGCTCTGGTTCCCTCATCCAACCCCACTGCCACTCCCTGAGGGCCAGCCTCATCAGTTAGGTTACTGTGGTTACCTAATAACTCTTGAGATTTCTGACCCCTTTACAGAGTAATTATGAAAGGGCAAAACCTTTTGAAGCTAAGGCTATTCACTGGGTTTGCAGTCTTCAGTATCCTTTTTCTGCTGCCACCTAGAAACTGTAAAAGTGGAGAAAGCTCCTTCCTGAAGTTGGATTTAAGCTCATTGCAGTAGAGACAGCATCCCTCAACTTGATTCCTATTAGGATCACCTGAAGGACTTAAAAACTGCTGAGTTCACACCCCACACCAAGTGACTCAGGCTACCTAGGATTGGGCACAGGTGGTCATAAATTGTTTAAGCTCTCCAGGTGATGCAAATGAGCAACCAGAGTTGAAATTCATTGTGCAGGGTTTTCCTTTATAACAGAAACCTTAGCAATCTGTTCTTAATCTTTTTTTCACTAGTACCTATATTCTTCTCCTCTCTCCTCTGTGCCCACATAACCTTTTGTTATAATTGATCATTTCCTTAAGCAGGTTCTCCTCTTCCTCATATTTGTCCTGTTTATACAATGACCCCACTGACCTGGGACCATGTACAACTCATTGGAGGTAATAATTACTCCTGCAACCACTGACCTTGACAAGCTTTCCTCAAGCCTTAATGACTGTTTTTTTACTTTCACAAGAGGTATCCTTCACATCATCCATGATTGAGTTAGCCTGTGATAGTGTTGCTGTTTTCATGGCAGAGTCTCAGGAATTAAGCTAAATTTCCCAGAGCATCTGTACTGTGTATTCCTCCACAAAACAGCCATGGGAAATCTGGGTGGAGCATATATATATTTTTAATTGGGATATAATTCACATGCCATAAAAGTCACCCTTTAAAAGTGTACAATTCAGTGGTTTTTAGTATATTCACACAATTGGGCAACCATCATCACTAATTCCAGAAAATTTTTGTCCCTCCATAGAAACCC
>NW_006441063.1:2995691-2996765 GCF_000325575.1 Pteropus alecto | reverse complement strand
CTGCAATTACTAATGTGTTTGTCCCTGCGGATCTGTCTATTCTGGAGGTTAACTATAAATGGATCATTCAGTACGTGGTCGTTTGTGTCTAGCTACTTTCACTTAGCATATTTTCAAGGTTCACAAATGTTGAATCAGTACTTCATTCCTTTTTGCGGCCCAATAATTTTCCATTGTATGGATGTACTACATTGTGTTTAGCCACCCATAATTGATGGACACTGCTTTTTTGGCTATAACTGGTGCTATGAATATTCATGTATAAGCTTTTGTGTGAAGATGTTTTCATTTCTCTTGGGTATATATCTGGGAGTAGAATTGCTGGATCACATGGTAACTCTGTAGTTAGCTTTTTGCAGAACTACCAAATTGTTTTTGAACATTACTTTTTGACCTTGAAACTGCTCTCTTATCTGGGCGTGAGGTGGTCTGTACTTGTTAGGGTGAGGAAAATGATTCTCAGGTACCTTTAAACATTTTTTTTTTCTGTTATCTGTTAAACATTTCATGTGTGGGGAGAATGGTCTCTTTATACAGAAATTGCTTGTCATTCAGTTTCACCATTTCAAAATGTGAGGAAATCTAAAAAATGGAGTGCCGGTGGTGGCTAGGATTTGGGCTCCTGATCATCCCACCAGCTGTATCTCTAGCCACCTAACATAATCTGTTCCTGGCACAGAGAAGGCCTCCTAGTTCCAAGGACATGACTACTGGGCCACTCCACCTGAGAAGGCCTGGTGGGGCGTCCAAATGCAGAAACAAGATTGCTTTTCGGGAATACTAATAAGCCTCATGTAGTCAGGTGATGAGAGCCTTGTAAATGTAACGTCCTACTATATACAAAGCAGAAACTTACATGCCACGGCGGCCTGGAAGACGTCACCCTGACCTCCGACCGAGCCTCCAGGCTCTCCCATCCTTCCCCGTCGCCAGGGACCACTCCTCCGTTGGGGGTCTGAGCCTACATCGGCTTTCCAGCGCGGGCAGCGTTCACAGCATGCGCAGTCGCTGCCGGGCCCAGCTCCCTCGGTGGAAGGCCTGCGGGGTGCGCGCTCACGTACGCGCCTCCGCTGC
>NW_006441063.1:2981713-2995593 GCF_000325575.1 Pteropus alecto | reverse complement strand
CCGCCGGAGCTCCGTAGTATGGCATCGAGGAGAATGGAGACCAAACCTGTGATAACCTGTCTCAAAACCCTCCTCATCATCTACTCCTTCGTCTTCTGGGTGAGTGGCCAAGCTTGGCTGGTGGTCGGGCCGCCGTCGGTCAGTCCGTACAGTGATGCCCCAAGAAAAGAAGGGGGAGGAAAAAACCCAAACCAAAAATCAAATCTCGGCCCCCTCCTTAAGCAGACAGGTGCAGGCTGCTGGGCCAGGGCTGCAGGATGGGGGCGGGGGGTGCAGGCTTGGGGCTGCTCGGACCTTGGACCCCGCCTGGCGCAGGCTGCAAGGGGCTGCGTGGTGGCGGTGACTGCAGGTTGTCGACCTTTCCAATTTTTTTTTTTTAATGCATTGATTTATTTTTTAAGCTCTCTAGATAGGGTCAGCCTCTAAGGAAAGTTGCCGGTATATTCGTCTATTTTCCTCTCTGAACACCCCTCCCCAACCGCCTTTACCAGTCTGTTCACGATGCTACTTGGAGCAAACCTGTGGCCAGCTGGGAGCGGGTGCCTGAGCTCATGATTTGATCCCAGATTCCCGGTTATTTCCGACCCCGCGGGACCGTGAGAGGGAGGTACCAGGAGCCTAGTGCCTGCCTGGCAGGGCAAGGGAGACCAGAGCCCCGCGAGAGCAATGACAGGGGGTGGGCGCCACTGCCGCGTGAAGACGCACGGAAGGGACAGGGTCTTATATAAATTAGGGGCATGTTTGAGCTTTCTTGGAGACCCTGGAGATGGATCTTACTACCCTTTCCCCACTCTCCTTCACCCTTACATTCTTCATCTGGTCTTTCTGTCATTGCTCGAGCTCAATTCTCAGAGCCCTGGAGGAGAACTCACCGCTACTTGGTGACAGCAATAGCGCCCCAACTCTACTCCCTATCTAACTAGTGCTCTACCGGTCCTTGAAGCTCAATGCAGAAGGGTGACGTCAGCCCTTCAGCCAGAGGCCTCGGGGGGCTGCGTGGTGCACCTCGCGCAGGGATGCGCCTTTCTGCGTGCGTGGGGGTGGGGGAGGGGGCTCAAGGCTTGTGCCTTACCTCATCCTGTTTGGCAATTCGTGGAATCAGTGCGGGATTAACACTGCAGTGATTCACTTGTAGGGGTGGGTGGTACCTAAAGAACATTCCCTGTTATTTCTCTTTCCATGTAAGAGCCTCCCTCTCCCCAAGTTCCCCATTCCCACAGCAAGCCACAGCCACCCTGCAGGAGAATGAATGTATCATTTTGGGTCATTTCAGCTTACAAGGCAGTCATTTTGTAACCTGAGGCTCTGTAGAAAAAGCCAGTCCTGCCTTTGGTTATTTTTCTCCTTGCCACCCCCCCGCAAAAAAAAGATTAGCTCTAATTTTAGTTTGAAACTGGACACAGTGCTCTATGAGGTACCCAGACTCGGCTTGATGGTTAACCATGCTGTTTGTAATGATCAAGGGAGGAGCTGAAATTTATTAAGCATAAAAAGAAATCCCTAATGCTTCCCCCCACTTCCGCGGGCATTTTCTTGTCACTGGCATTGGTGATTCTTCAGGTCAGGGAAACTGTGGACTCTGGGGACCAGGCATACCAAGAGCTCTGTAATGAGATAGGGTAGATTAGCTGGTATATCATACAAGGCAAACGCAAAAACGCACTTTATTTGGACCGAAAACAACACAGGTTGAAATTTTTCAGTAGTGGAATTATGAGATATGTATGGATTATATCTTAGATTTTGCCTGAAAAAAGCGATAATGCATACTGCTTGCTGAAAGTTTCCAGTAGCCATTCCTGGGAACTGGTTTAGGTTTTTGTTCATTTCCTTAAATCTCTCTGTGTTTGGCCCTTTAGTATTCGACTTCCTTTTTGTTTCCAGAGTTAATTATATGGACGATTATTTTTAGCTTCCTGAAAAATAAGGTTTATAGTATATACAAAGGAGTGTTCTTTCAGCATCACTGCAGGCTGGTAAAAGAAGGAATCTTCTAGACTGAGGATTTTCCTATGAGCTCTTCTTGCTTACCTCCCTCCCCCCCATCCCCACTCCCCATCCCGCCCCTCCCCGTGAATCTAAATTAATTAATGACCCCTAATGCATCTTAAATAAGCATTGCATTTTATGTCCTCTGAAGTTCCTTGATGCCTGCATTTAAAATATTTCCTACTTTCAGTGTTTTTATAGTCTTAAATGTTTACCTCCTGGAGCACTTTCAATAGTTTAAAGAGCATTCAATAATCATTTTCTACTTCACAGCCAAAAGAATAGGATCTCTCCAGATGCAAGGGTATTTTAAATAGGACATTTTTGTTAATAAACTGTGGTCCAAATGCCGTGTTTTGCATTGTACTTTAAGTGCTTTTTTTTTTTTTTTTAAATCAGCCGTATGGAGATATAATTCATCCTTTTTAAAGTGTACGATTCACTGGTTTTTAGTATATTCACAGATATGTATAACCATCACACCAGTCAATTTTAGAACATGTTCATTATCTAAAAAAGAAACCCCATACCCTTTAGTTATCATCCTCCCTTTCCCCCCAATTTCTACCTCTCCTTGCCCTAAGCAATCACTAATCTACTCTCTATATAGATTTTCCTATTCTGGGCATTTCGTATAAGTGAAATCATATAGTATGCAGTCTTTTGTGAATGGATTCTTTCACTTTGCATGATATTTTCAAGATTCATCCATGTTCATTCTTTTTTACGACCAAATAATATTCCATTGAATGACTATCACCTTTTGATCATTCATATGTCCACTGATTAACATTTGGGTTGTTTCTACCTTTTGGCTGTTATGAATAATGGTGCTGTGAATATGTCTTCAATTCTCTTTGCTGGGAATTGCTGGGTCATATGTTAATTCTACGTTTAATCATTTGAAGAACTGCCAGACTGTTTTCCAAAGTGACTGTGCCATTTTACATTCCCTCCAGCAGTGTATGAGGATTTTGATTTCTCCAAATCCTTGCCAATATTTGTTATCTGACTTTTTGATTCTAGCCATCCTGGGAGGTATCTCATTGTGGTTTTTGATTTGCATTTCCCTGATGAGTAATAATGTCAAACATCTTTTTATGTGCTTATTGGGTATTTGTATATCTTCTTTGAAGAAATATCTGTTCATATCCTTTGCCCATTTTTAAATTTGAGTTTTTATTATTGAGTTATGTGTCTCATATTTATATATTATTCTTGATTCAAGTCTCTTATCAGATGTATCATTTGCAAATATTTTCTCCTATTCCATGGGTTATCTTTTCACTTTCTTGATGGTGTCCTTTGAAGTACAAAAGTTTTTTTTATAAAGTCCAATTTACCTATTTTTCTTTTGCTATTTGTGGTTTTGGTGACATATCTGGAATTCCTTTGCCAAAAGCAAGATCATGAAGAAAATGCTTTTTATATGAGTGATTTATCAATTCAGCAAATGCAGTAGATGCATTTATCTTTCTCTAGCACCTAGAGCTATATCTGGCACATAGTAGATATTCAAATATCTGTCAAAACTTCTGGGGTTATATTAAGTAATTAAACAAAAAAGATGACCTTGGTGTCATTTTAAGGGAAAGATGAAAACTGTTACGCAGAATTATTTCCTTTGTGTTCTTTGCGAATCGTTTTAATAGGACTACTTCTTTTCTCTTACCACAGTCTAGATTTAAGACTAGAAGATATTTGAGTTTAAAATTATGGTAGACCAGTAGCATTAAGAGGTTGATGTATCTGAGTATATACTAAAGCAGAAGTCTACAGTTATGAGAGATCTTTGTCTTTTCTAGTGTTCTCTTCTGTCTACAATCTCTCTCTTTGAGGTATTCCTCTAAAGCAGTGGTTCTCAACAGTGGACAATTTTGCCCCCCTCCCAACATCGGGCACTACCTGGAGACATTTTTGGTTACAGCTGGGAGTGGGGTGCTATTGGCACCTAGTAAGTAGAGACCACAGATGCTGCTAAACATCCTTTAATGCATAGGATAGCCCTTCACAACAAAAAATTATCTGTCTCAAAATGTCAACAGTGTCTGCAACCTCTGTACAATTGGACTTTACATAGTAAGTCCTATGAATTAAAATAGAGTCTTATGCAAAACTCACTATATTTACTGGTGTTTGGAGCCACCATACCAGACCATGCTAAATACGGTCACAAGTAAGAAGAAAAACATGGTGTACCATAATTCTTTATTTGAAGACAAAAGGTAGGTAGTTTTTATATAGTAGTGTTTAAATGGATAAGATGATTTGTCTTACAGTTAAATAACATTACCATGTAAATGGATCCTTCATTTTTCTTGATTTATATGTTTCGTTTTCAGGTTTCTAGAAGAGGAGGAAAAAACACACCTAGGAGTAAGTTACTCTGTGCTTTAAAGACTAGCAAACAGTGCCTGGCACATGGAGATTTACTCAGGAAGTTTTTATTTAATGAATGAATGAATAAATGAAATTTTATTGACTAATCTTGGGCTCCTTTATTTATTTCTACTCACCTCAGTTGGGTGGCTTTTTAAAACAATGTTATTTCCAGTTTATCTGTGGTGATTTAAATGTGTTCCTGACATTGATGTATGGAAACATGGGATATAAAGACTTGCTTATTCTAATGATAGTTCAATTATTATATTTTTTATGATCAGTTTGCCATTTTAGTTATCTAAAATTTTAATTGGAATTTAATTTGTTAAGCTTGAATAAAAAAGATATGTCTCATCCTAATACAAAACAAAACATTCCTCCTTTGCAACAAATACGTTTTTCAACAACAAACAGTAAAGCTTTGTACATATGCTGCTTACAAGGTAAATTCTGTTTTGATTTATAAGTTTTTAAATGTATTTTAAACACTCATCTGAGTTCTAAGCTAAAATTTAAATGCACCATATCTAAATCTGTTAAGATTGCGAAAAGAAATGTTTTTTTTTGCTTCCTTCCAGTGATGGTTGGATTTGATTTCTTCTTTGGTTACCCAAGGAGATAATTAGCTATCAATAATGCTATCAAATTATCTTATGGTGAAATATGAGTGGTTTTTTTTTTTCATTTTGGGAAACATCACTAATCTTTTTTTGGGGGGAAGATTTTTCTTGGGTTAAATGGCGGGGAAAAATCTTTTTTTTAAATTAAGTTTATTGGAGTAACATTGGTTAATACACTTATATAATTTTCAGGTGTACATTATAATTTGACATCTATACATTCTATTGTGTGATTTGGAAAAATCTTTAAAAGCAGTCCCTAACATCTCACAAAGTGAATTTCGACATATAGTAAAGTTTATACTTATTATTTTACATGTCAATTTAACTCAACAGACATTCATTGAATGTCGTTTACATGCTAGATATTTCGATAGAATGCTTATCGAGTTTTATTAGTTGCTGCTTTAGCAGTTTACCTTCATTGCTAATAATGTATTCTATCACTTCTTGACATTTCAGTGTTGTGTTACATATTGTCCTTCCACTATGGAACATAGAAATTCAGCTCTTCTACCCCTTTCTCCCATACTCAACACTTTCCTACATTGGGACAGACTTCAATGTATTATCATATATATCATTTTGTTTAGAGCAGTAGTAGTTAGTGATTACATTAATGAGACTAGGTAAGCCTGTTCACAGCTGAGTCATGTAGTATGTACATTATGATTGCCTGCACAGCTTGTTTTCCCTGTAGTTAAAACCTTGTTTTTTATCTTTTGCTTGTTAGTTTTCCATGTTCGCCACCAATTTATCTCCATGCTCTTCCCAAGAACTGTGTATCTTCACTTAGCATGATCAAACACTTCATGCATCCTATCAGTTCCTGTTGGAGACATTTCTCCTAGAACATTCTGACCTTCAACCTGGACTAGTGTTCTCGGGGCCTTTGAAACAGCTGACATCATTATAATATCCCTTTGCCATCATCCTTGGGAGTCCTGTCTCTTTTTATGTTGGATCCTCAGTTTCCTAGATGTTCTGTCTTTCTCTTCCTTGGTTTATTCCTTCATTTTGGTGGAGTAAATCTAGTAACTTTCTGGAAAAGGGTGCATGGGATGTTAAATTTATGAGGCCTTGCAAGTGTGAAAAATCTTATTTTGCTCTTGCACTTAATTTGATAGTTTGGCTGAGTATAGAATTCTAGTTTGTAATCATTTACCATCAGAATGTTGCTGTCTCCCTTCACCCACATCCCCAGTCTTCTTGCTTGTGTTACTGTTGAGATATCAAGTGTTATTTCTGATTCTTAAATTCTGATTTTCTTCTTTGAGAGTGTTCAGAAACTCTTGTTCTTAGTGCTCTGAAATTTTGCAATAATAATGTCTTGTATGTTTATTTTCATCTTTCTTTTCCTTTCAATCTGGAAACTCAGGTCCTTTCTTCAGTTTGGGGGAATTTTCTCAAATTGTTTTTTAAACTTCTTTCCAAACTGTTCTCTCTGTGTTTTGATGTTGGACTTCTTAGATCCTCTAATTTTCACAATTGCATTTTTCACTTGTTTTATATGTTGATTTCTACAAGCTCTTTTTTGAGGTCTGAATGTTCCTTTTCTAACACCTCACTCTTGTTTCATAAGCGTAATATCTTTTTTTAAATCCTGATAACAATATTAATGATTTTTAAAAGTTTGATTTTCTGCATAGTTTCTTCCAAACTTCTGTTTTCTGCCATATTACAGACTTACTTCAAATTTCCGACAACCATTTGCTTTCTTGTTCTGTTCATGTTTAAGAGTGGAGCACTAAAAAGCTGATTGGAAGCTCCTAGTATGAAGTGGGACTTTGTTGATTGCAAGTTGGCTGGTTTGGCTGGGCAACTGAGTTTTGGAACCAAGGTCAATATCTTTAGGTCTTTTCCCTTCATCCAGTCAGATTTCCTGCAGAAGAATCTTGCAATCTTCATTCTGGATGAAGAACATTAGACATGGGTGTCTCCACATGCAGCATATAAACCTCCTATTTCAAGTAGAGAATCCACATGTACTGAACTTTTATTCTCCAGGTCAAAGACTATCTGTTTCACCTTTCCTAGAAAATCAATCTCAACCTGTGCTGGAATGCAGGCGAGACCAGAGACAGGAAGTTAGAAGGGATCTAATTGCTTTCCGAAAAGCTTTTACCAGATCTTCCTTATTTTAAGCTACTTTCATCCCTAGTTCAGGATGTGCTTGGAGCTTCCTTTTGGGGGTGCTTGTGTGCAACTATTTTATTCTTGGTTTTTCTTACAGCTGCCATAAGATTTTTTTTCTCAGCTTCTCAAATGTCATTGTGGTTGTCTCTTCTTCCATTCTCTTTGTTATTGTGGGTTAAAAATCCTTTCAGTGTCACTTCATTGGAGTTTTGGGAGAAAGCCAAGGTAAATGGATGTGTTCAATCTATCATCTTTAACTGAAAGTCCTTTATATCTCTATCTCTACATTGCGTGGTACTAATTAAATACATAGTTGATTGTGAGTGATTGAATAGAACATCTAAAATGGCAATAGTTGGGCTATTCTAGTAGATATTGGTATCTACTTTTCAATTTTTAAAAAGCTTTTGGATATCAAAGGGAGTGTTCTAGGCTAGAACAGGCCTACTGAGGCACATCCTCTTTAAGGTCATCTGGTCATCAGGGACTGGAGTTAGATAAATGGGAATGAAGCTCTGAAGATGGCTGCTGCTTTTTTCTGCTCTAATTTTCTTCCCACCATGTGAAGGCCCATGTGTCTTCTGACCTAATTCAGACCTTGCGGGATTAATGTGGAAGCAGCAGAATTCAAAGTACGGTGGAGAGTGAGGCACTTGATTTTAAATGGGTTATTGCTTTGCTGTTTTATTGTTGTTGTTGTTGTTGTTGTTGTTGTTGTTACAACAATGATAACCCTTCATGTTTACAATAGGATGTGTACATTGTAATCTAAAGAGTCTTCTTGTTTAATCAAATTTGCTCTCAATATGCAACATGCAGTTGGGACATGTGCACTACCTTTTATAGCATTTAAGGAACATTAAGTCTTTTCTACTTAGTAGTTGCTCAGAAACTAGCTCAGTTTTTTCTCAAATAGAATGAAATACTTTCTTCAATTTTAATTATAGCTAGAGTTCTTGATTTGACCTTACCATGAGCTATTTTATGATTCATTGACTGTTCAGCATTGTATACTGTTTTAAGTAAGTACCTCAGAAGGTGCTGAGAATTACAAGTCACCTATAACTGCACTTCTTTGTTTAAACATGTTAAAGCCTTGGCACAGGTGACTAATGCACTGCTAAACCAACTTGAAACACATTTTAAAAATATATTCTTATGTTTTTTCCTCCTTTGGTACCATTAGAGCAGCTTCCAGTCTCAGTTATCTCCTCGTGGCAAGCAGATCGTTGGATTATTGCTCTTAACCTTTTTTATTTAGCTATTATCCCCTTGCCGTGACAGAATGCTTTTCATTCATGGCTGAACACTTTTGTCCTCTTTTATATAGGTTCCCAATATTCATCAAGAAAAGAATGTAGGGGAAAAAGATAGCAGAAGGTTTGTGTTTATTTTGTTTTCCTTTTTGCTTATTTTATCAATTGAACATGTAAGCATGTTAAATAGTTTGGTGATGGAATTAAGAATCACAATTCTACTGTGAAAGATTTTCTTTAGAGCGTTCTGTAATTTATCATGGGCTTTTTCATCATCATCTGTTTTAGGAGAAATTGCAGTATTAGAAGATGGAGTTGGTCAGGTGCAGGTACTAGTTGAGCAACCTAGATTAGTGCTTCTCAATCTTGTTTACCCCTCAGGATTGCCTAAAGAGGCCTAAAATATATGCGTAGACTCACATGAAGAGATTCTCATTCAGTTGGTCTGGAGTGGGGTACCAACATTGGTATATTTAAAATAATCTCCTAGGTGATTCAGCTGTTCAAGTAGGATTGAAAACCACTGGTTCAGAGAGAACTCAGTGTATGATAGCAGACCTGGTTAATTTGGAGTCCTCTGGATCTGGAGATAACTAAGGAGTATCTAGCATTGGCCTATTGATTTTTTCTGCTTTGCTCAAAAGTCTGGACTAGGTCTCCAGTGTATTTTAGTAAGCCAAAATGGCCTTGTCACTCTTAGGAGACCTTGAGTTGTTTCTAACTAGAGGTGGGCTCATTCAGAAATACTAAGGGGCTTTTTAAAACACAGATGTTTAATCTCATCTCATGAAGTTTCAATTTTAATTGATCTGGAGAGAGGCCTGAGTGTGTAAATTTTAAAGCTATTCACAAGGCGATTCTAATTCCTGGAAGGTAACTCTATGGCCCATGATGCAGTTATAAATTTTTACCATGTGAATGCTTTTCTGTGAATTGGTCTATGGTACTGCAAAACTAGTTTGAGGAGAAGATTCCACAAGCAAGCTGTAGCCAGTATAGTATTTTTCTTACTCACTGAACTGGCCTCTGGCAAGGGTCTTCAATTAAACTCTTGGAGTTTGAGATAATTTCCACTCCTTAGGGGGAATCTATTTCTGTTCACAATTGCACTGAAAAGTTAAGAAGTGTCTTAGTTAGTCTTATGTCAAAAGATGAGACTACCATCCAATATGTAAAACACAAAGTTGAAATCATTACTTACCAAAGTAAAAGAGAACTGTGCTAGTCAAGCATAGTTTATGAGCGAAGCAGTTGCTGAGTGGGAAGTGTGGTGGTGGTTGGGAGTTGCTTTGGTTAGAGACATGAGTAGTTGGCCTTGGCCTTAGAACCATTGCTCTTTGGGTGAGACTGTTGTTGATGGACTTTGAGAAGTATGTTCACTGCAGTGTGTCTGCTTAATTGGTTGACTTTGAATTGTATGAGAGTGTCATTGTAACTGGTGTCCAGGTGTATGTTCCCTGAAGCAAGTTGAGCTGTCATTGATAATTAGATTGAGGTGAGTTGTCATTGATCCAATAGGTTTAAAAATGGGTTCTGGTGGTTACGACTTGAGTTACCATGATTTGAATAATCAGTGGAGACTATTCTTGCTTCTCCAGTGAAATGAGATTGCTCACACACCTCAATTACCATTCTCCAAACATCATCATGGTGCTGTATCGAATTCCTGGGTCAGTTCATTTTTCTCATCATTCCACAAACACTAATTAGAGTTTATGATTTGCAGGTTGTACCATGACTTCCCAAAAGTAGACCACTTTGGGTTGAAAGGGAACTCAAAGTTTAATAATGAGACTGGGCGGTAAATATTTCTAAATATCCCTTCCTTATCCTTGTCTTATGCTCAATTTCTATTTCTGATGAAGCTTTTGAGGATTTCTTGCTTCTCCCAATTTCTGTTTCATATTCTATACTGTATCACTCACTTGGTTTCTTTTAACTATTGCCTTCTGTTGCAAGGGATTTGAAATTAGAACTGTGTGAAATCTTGGCTTGGACAAGTCATATATTTTCTCTGAGCCCCAATTTCTTCTTCAGAATTGAGAATAACTGTACTTACATACCTCAGTCAAATGCTGAAGGTTAAATGACATTCAAATGCATTGTAAAGTTTGGCACGCATGTTTTGGCAACTTACTGCTTATGGTGTAGAATGTTGCTTTTTCTTAATTTCTTTCACATGGGAGGTACTGTGTCAATATTTATTAAACGTATAAGTTGATCAGAACAATCCCTATCCTGGAAATTAAGGATGATTAACTTTTTGGGTTTTATAGTTTGCAACCAAAGAGAGCTGGTATTCCAGAAGGCTTTGAATGGAAACCAAAAATATAATAAGTTTAGGTTGCTGAATTTAGCCCTGTCATTGGAATAAGGGAATTCCTAGCTAGGATAATGAAATATAGACCTGTCACTTAAAATCAAATGAGGAATTGATGACTTCTCTTATTCTTTTTTAAATAAACTATTAATTTTAGAACAGTTTTAAATTTACAGAAAAATTATAGAGGTAGTAGAGTTCCCATATACCACACAACCAGTTCTGTTGTTAACATCTTACGTTAATATGGTACATTTGTTACAGTTAATGAACTAAGATTGATACATTATTTATATTAACTGAAGTCTGTACTTAATTCAGATTTTCTGAATTTTTATCTAATGTCCCATTCAGACTACCACATTACATTTAGTAATCATGTCTCCTTAGACTTATTTTGGCTGTGACAGTTTCTCAGACTTTCCTTGTTTTTGATGGCTTTGACAGTTTTGAAGAGTACAGATCATGTACTTTGTACAATGTTCCTCAATTGGAATTTATCTGGTGTTTTTTTCTCATTAGATTGGGGTTATGTGTTTTTGAAAGGAAGACCACAGATGTTAAGTGCCATTTTCATCACATCATATGAAGGGTACATACTGTCAATATGACTTACCACTGTTGATATTGATCTTGATCACCTAGCTGAAATAGTTTGTGAAGTTTCTCACTATAAAGTTACTCTTTTATCTCCTTTCCATACTGCACTCTTTGGAAGGAAGTCATTATGCCTAGCTCACAATTAAGGAGTGGAGTTATGCTTCATTTCCTTGAAGGTGGAGTACCTATCATTATTCTTTTTATTAACAGAGATGATTTCCATTCAACAAATGTTAAAACCAACAGTAAATATTTATTCAAGAAAATAGTAAAATACTAAAAAGTTTTGAGTCAGTTGGGAACTGGACAGGAGTTTTTGTTTACCATTATTTATGATTTTGGTATATCTAGTAAATGCAATAAGACAAAAAATAATGTTGGAAAAAAGAGATAAAATTATCTTTTCACAGATGTGATTGTTGTATGCTAAGAAACTCAATGGATTCTAGTTAAAAAAAACTACTAAGAATTCAATAAAGTAGTTGGATACAAGATAAAAATACAAAAATTAATTGCTTTTCATTATTTTAATATAATCCTTGAAAAAGGAGAGGGAGGAAACCATTACAATCCCAGTAGCAATAGACATCATAAATACTTCAGAACAAAGTTAACAAGAAAGGCAAGGCTCCTATATGAAGAAAACTAAAATCTTATCAAGGATAATAAAATTAGACATGAACAGATTCAAAGATGCTGTGTTCTTGAGTGGGGAGATTTAATATCATAAAATATCAGTTTTCTAAAAATTTGTTTAATACAATTCTAAATAGAATTCCAATTAATATGTTGGCTAGGTAGAGGGTCAGGGGAGGGAGGGAGCAACTGGGGGCATCATTTTATGAAGTATATAGATGTCTAACCAATTTACTGTATACTTGAAAATAATTTAAATAAAGAAATTTTAAAAAATACTAAATAGAATTCCAATGAGATTTTTCAAGGAGAGGGGGTGATAGTTGATAAAACCATAATGTTTATGTAGGAGAATAAATGCCTGAGAAATCAAGAGAAATTTGGGGGAAGGAGGAAGTAAGTACCTTAACAGTTATTAGAATATACTACTGTGGCAGACAGACTATAAAATGGCTGTCATGATCCCCACTTCCTGGTATTCATGCACTTGTGTAATCTCCTCCACTTGACTGTTGGGAGGACTTGTGATTTGTTTCTGACTGATAGACTACAACAAAGGTGTTTAAATGTGTGTGAATACATGTACATGATTACTTTAGATAATATTATCTATCTCCCTAAGAGACTTTGTCTCTTGCTGGCTTTGAAGAAGCAAGCTTTCATGTTGTGATCTGCTCTGTGGAGGGGGACATATGGCAAGGAATTGAGGGCAGTTTCTAGATGAAAGCCAGGAAGAAATTGAGATTCTCAGTTTGGTAGCCTGCAACCAACAGAATGATGCCAACAATCAAGTGATCTTGGAAGGAGATCCTTGTCTATAAAGGCCTCAGATGAGACTACAGCTACCTGACACCTTGACTGAAGCTTTGCAAGACCCTGAAACAGAAGTCCCAGTTAAGCTGTGCCCAGACTCCTGACCCCACAGAAACTATGAGATAATAATTTTGTGTTGTTTTAAGCCTTAACATTTGTGGTAATATTGTTATGTTGCAATTCATAAATAATACAACTATAAAGTCACTAATTGATTCAATGTGATGTTGGCTTAGAAATAGACATTGATCAGTGGAACAGTAAATCCAGAAATAAATTCTAGTGTATATTGTTAAACATATGAAAAAGGACATTTCCCTCATTCCAATGAGAGAAAGCTAGGTTTAAATAATACTTATAGCAAATACAGTAAAGTTTCTGGATACAAAATCAATGTTCAAAAATCCATAGCATTCCAATACTCTAATAACGAAGTGTGAGAAAAAGAAGTGGAAAAAAAAATTCCTTTTGCAATTGCAACAAAAAGAATAAAATATCTAGGAATAAATCTAACAAAACATGTAAAGGGCCTATATAAAGAAAACTATAAGACACTATTAAAAGAAATGGAAGAAAATACAAAGAAATGGAAAGATATTCCATGTTCTTGGATTGGAAGAATCAACATAGTTAAAATGACCTTATTACCTAAAGCATTGTACATATTTAATTCAATCCCCATCAAAATCCCATCAGCATTTTTTAAAGAAACAGAACAAAAACCATCAGACTTGAATAGAAGCAGAAAAGACCCTGAATTGCCAAACCATCCTGAGAAAAAAGAATGAGGATGGAGGTATCACTCTGCTTGACTTCAAATTATACTACAAAGTGACAATAATCAAAACGGCATGATATTGGCAGAAAAACAGATACACAGACCAGTGGAGCAGAATTGAGAGCCCAGAAATCATCCCCCATATATATAAACAAATGATTTTTGACCAAAGAGCCAAAAACATACAGTGGAAAAAAAAAAACCTCTTCAATAAATGGTGCTGGGAAAATTGGAAGGCCGCCTGCAAAAGAATGAAACTAGAATTTTGTCTATCACCACACACCAAAATTAACTCAAAATGGATTAAGGACCTGGATATAAGACCTGAAACAACAAAATGCATAGAAGAC
>NW_006441063.1:2936510-2981085 GCF_000325575.1 Pteropus alecto | reverse complement strand
CGATAGATGATTGGCTAAAGAAGCTGTAGTACATATATACAATGGAATATTACCCAACCATAAGAAGAGATGAAATACTGCCATTTGCGATAACAGGGATGGACCTCGAGATAATCATGCTAAGCGAAATAAGCCAGACAGAAAAAGTTGAGAATCACATGATATCACTTATATGTGGCATATAAACCTTAAAGCAACAAATGAGTAGGACAAACAAACAGACTCATGGACACGTTCAATGGACTAGTGGTTACCAGAGGGGGAGGGAGGAGGAGGGAGGTAGACGGGGGAAAAATTTAAATCATTTCTTCAATTAAAAAATAAAATAAATGATGCTTATACTACAAAATAAATGGGAGAAAATAAAATTTGAGCCCTTAAAATTGGTATATTAAAACTTCTAGTTGGTTTAAATGATTAAATTTAAAAACAATACAAAATCCTATAAGAAAACATAGAGATCATAGGTGCAATACAAGAGGAGTCAGAGAGATGGCCTTAACCAAGCTGGAGACTCAGAAGAAATTAAATTTAAAAAAATCAATGTATTTACTTATAATTTTAAAAATTATATGGCAAAAGGTACATTAAAGTCAATTAAATAGTTGTGGTAAGATAAAGAGCTCGTATCAGACTGTTAACTAATATACTGCTTTCTTCATTAAGAAAATGTTGTTACCAAAAAATCTTTTTATAATCTGATGCAAGCCCCTTCTCATTTTGGATTGACAACAATTTACTGACTGGCACTGGCCCACTGACCACATCGGGAATTACTGCTCTAGGGAAGGGGTTAGCAAACTGTTTCTGTAAAGGGCAAGATAGTAAATATTTTAGGTTTTGTGAGCCATATGGTCTCTGTTGCAACTGGCCAGCTCTCCCATTGTCATGTGAATGCAGCATAGACAAATTTAAATGAAAAAGCAAGACTAGGTTCAAATAAAACTTTATTTATATAAAGAGGTGGCCAACCAGATTTGACCAATGAGCTGTATATAGTTTGCTGACTCCTGCTCTAGGGGATACCAATATAAAGTAGGTGTTATCCTTAGCCTCACGAATTAAAGTTTTATATGGGCCTATAGAAGTGGGAATGAAGCAAATCTCACAGATTTTAGCTCAAAAGAGTCTGTCATGTACTATCCATTAAGGAAGCTACTTGAGCTCTTGAGATGTGGATAGTCCAAATTGAGGTGTGCTCTAAGTGTAAAATACACATCAGATTTTGAAGATTTAATATGAAAAGTAAAATATCTCAGTTCTCATATTGATTAAATGGTAATATTTTGGACCTATTGAGTTAAATAAAACATTAAAAGTAATTTCACCTGTTCCTTTTTAATTTGAATGTAGCTACTAGAAAATTTAAAGTTAGATATGTAGATTGCCAATATATCTTTACTGGATAGCACTGGACTAGAAAGTACTAGAAGTTTAAGTGTTATGGGACCAAGGGAGAGAGCTCATCTAGTTGGGGAATTTAGAAAGGTCATGTGGACAGAATCAACCTTGGAGAATGATAATATTTTGACAAGTGGTGCTCTAGGAGATTAACGAAGGCTATAAGATGGAAGACGTGGTATAAGTAAAGGTTTGGAGAAAGTACTATGGTTTCTGTGTTTGGGACAGGAGTGAATTTAGCTGTAATAAGGGACAGAGCATGTGATGAGTCTAGACAAGTAGGCATAGGCCTTATTGTGGGTTGACTTGCATAGGTTAGGGCTTTAGACCTATTTTGGCTGGCAGGGGTGGTGGTGGTGAGATGGGGATGAAGCCATATTTTTGAGCAGGGAGTGGTAACTTTGGAAGCTGTTTACAGGTCTAAGGTAGAAACAGTAAATTGATTGAATTGGAATAAGAAAGGCAAGAAGTAGTGAAACCAGGTTAAATTAACTAGGAAAGAACAAAGGTCTAATATAGGATGACAATGTGAATTAAGAACAGAAGACAGCAGAAGGCCACTTTATGATGTGGCAAGGATATTAGTGAGTGAGAACCCCAGAGAATACCAACCTGCAACCTGATTGCTGTTATGGAAATGCAGACCTTAGAAAAAGCTGGGTTGAGACTAATATGATGTGTTCCATTTTGCATGTGTTTAGTTTGAGATACTAGTAGATTTAAAAGATAGGACAGCTCTCAGAAGCTTGCTCACTTTTTTTCCTGACAAAAGTGGCCCTGGAGAATTCTTTACTTTGGGCCATCTCTGTACTTCTTGACTTTTCCCACCATCCACCATGGTCATAGTTAATTGACTGGAGGAAAGGATCTGACCTTTGGATATTTGTTTCTTGGCTCATCAGTGGAACTTGAGATGATCAGGCTTATAAGATCTAAATGGAACAGTTCTTTTTTTAGGCCTTTGAACTTGAGATACAAGAAACATAGTTGATGTAGAGGGAAGTACTAAGGACAAGAAAGACCTAAGTCATGGGAGTGGTGGATAGCTGAGTGGGATGAGTGAACTCCTGCCTACTAGATTGTGCAGGCCACTGGACAGCTCTGTAGCATCCCATGCTTTCCTTTCTGGCCTGGAAGAGTGGCTTTTCATGGTTTTGGCCAAGCTGTTGTGATTCCTATCCTTTTTATTCCCTTCTTTTTCCTAACAGTAATATTCCTTGGCTGACCAAGAAGGATGATTAGGTGGATTTTGGAAGCCATTAGAAAGGCAGATTTGGAACTAAAAGAGGAGATTGGACATACCATCACTGTGCACAAAGCTATAGGTATAGTTCTATAATAGAAACTATCTTAGTAACTGCTAAAATTTAATAGCATTTATTGTATGCTAAGTTCTATGCTAAATGCTACATATGTGTTATCTTTTTTAATTGTCAAGAATCTACTGATGGGGATCATCATGAAACATGAACAGTTATCCAAACTGATTAAAATTATTCATTTTAAAAGTTTTCTTAAGCTAAAAAAAAAAAGAGGTTGGTGTGGAGGTGAAAAGTTGAGAAAAGCCCATTTGTCCATGTAAGAGGCATGATATCATAAACAGTATTCTTTTTAACTGCACAGTGAGCCCAGAGTTTAATGCAGTTGATACTAAATTACTTGCTGGTGATAGATGTAAATAGGTTTATCTGAAGCATTCAGCTAGCTACACTAATGGAAGCCTGAGTTTCCAGTTAAGTCTTATTTAAGGGATGAAGGTTCTGTTGTATGGTAGGAATGAATTATTTGAGCAAGTTACTTAATAATCTCCTTAATAGCAACTGCTCTATTTGTAAAATGAGGCTAGCAATTTTAGTTTATATCCTTCAGAGATATTTTGAGGACAAATAACTGCTTTATATGTTATATTCTTCATAAAATAGTCATGATATACAGAGGTGGTTGCTAACCTGACAGTTTTTATAAATGACTTAGAAAAGGCAGCAGGCTCTCTGAGTGGTAGCTCAGTGAGTGCTTTGGGGGGCTTTGTTTGGTCTAGATGACTGATGGAGGGGAAATTCACTTCTCCTCATCAATGGAAACTGAAATCAAAGTTTTTAAAACTAAGATGTCAGGCATAAACTCTGTGTATTTGGCATATTGAGATAAAAATACAGGAAAAGAAAGGTACATAAATGAATATTCTAATAAAAAAGCTATTCAAATAAGCTGTTTATAAAACAATATCTATTTATGGTATACCATTTATGTAAAGAAAAAAATGTATGTAACAAATCCTGGAGGGAAACCCACATCAAAATGTTAATGGTTATGGTAGAGTACTAATAATTTATGGGTTACTTTTTTCTTTGTTATTTCCCAAGGATTTTTTCCCTCCCCCTACTTAAAACACAAAATAATTTTGTAATTAAGAAAAGAATAAATGCTGTTTCAAAAACCAAACTTTTCTGGAGATTTTATAGTATATAGTTTCCTTTTATTTCTTTTATTTATGGAGTGCCTGTTTTTCCCACCTTGTCTCACTTATAATCCAGTGATTAATTCTTTGACCAGGTCCATTTTAGTTTGGATTAAATTAATGCAGAGCAAAACCACATTTAACTTGATTTTTAAGCCTTATATTTTCAAAATAAAGGAAAATACCTGTTCCTATTAAGTACTTAAAGAAAAATTTCACAATGTATTTCAAATATAATGCCATCAGAATAATAGAATAATTATCTGTGCACCTACCACCCACCTTTATCAGATCTTGGTCATGCGCCTTATTTGCTTTGGGCATTTAGTTTTTAAAGAAATATGAAAAAAATTATAGTTGATGTCCCTCTATCTCCTTCTCTCTGTCATGAATTCAGAGTTTATTGGTTAAGCCTATTTTTATACATTTACTAATACGTACATGCCAGTAATTATTATAAAATATTGCTTTCAGATTTTTTAACTTTGTATATGTGGATCATGCCACATATTGTTTTGAAACTTGCATTTTTAAAGCTTTTATTAGTTTCAAGTATACAGTACATTGGTTAGATATTTATATAGTTTATAAAACGATCCTCCTAATTACTTGTTCTTTCCTCTGGCTCTACACGTCATCATTACATTAATGCTAACTGCATTCCCTAAGCCATGCTCCCCATCCCCGTGACCATCTATCAACTACTAATTTGTACTTCTTTAACCCTTCACCCCATTCTCCCAGCTCCCTAACCCCCTCCCCACTGGCCATCACCAGATTGTCCTCTACATTTGTGTGTTTTTAATTAGTTTGTTCTTTTTGTTTCTTAGATTCCACATATAAGTGAAATCATATGGTATTTATCTTTGTCTGATTTATTTCACTCAATATAATAACCTCTAGGTCCATCCATGTCATTGAAAATGGTAAGATTTCATTTTTTTAATAACTGAGTAATATTCCATTGTATATATAAATCATAATTTCTTTAGCCAAGAAACTTGCATTTTTTTAATTTTTATTTTTTTTTTATTTTTTAGGCGAGACAACCTTTGGTTGATCTCATAGATTGCAAGGACCTCGTCAGCTTACAATCCCTTATTTTTTATTTATTTTTATGCCTACAGCACCTGATCTTCTTAGGTGGTCTCCCATCCAAGTACTAACCAGGCCCGACCCTGCTTAGCTTCCGAGATCAGACAGGATCGGGCTTGTTCAGGGTAGCATGGCCGTAGAAGAAACTTGCATTTTTATAGGCATTGTTGGACATGTTTCCACATTGATAGATATGATTCAAGTTTAGGGATTGAAAAACTGTAGCGCATGGGCCAAATCTAGCCAGGCTCCTTTTGTTGTAAATTAACTTTATGTATTGTCTATGACAGATTTTACATCACAAGAGCAGAGTTGATTAGTTGCAACAGACACTGTATGGTCTAGAAAGCCTAAAATATTTACTCTCTGGCCCTTGACAGAAAACGTTTGCTGACCTTTGATCTAGTTCATTCTTTGTATGGGTATATCACTATGCATTGTCCTGTCCATGTTTATTTGTAAAGAAGGAATACTTGGTGAACATTGGTGTGTGTGTGTGTGTGTGTGTGTGTGTGTGTGTGTGTGTATCCTTAACACATGAGAAGGTTTCTAGTGTAGCATATTGATCATGAAACAATTCAGCTTTTATATATATCGGCCCTGTTTTCCATATTTAACAAAAATATAATCCAAGGCACATATGGGGCCTGTTAGGTGCTAGGTGTTTTGTTTGGTGGTTTGATTTATTTAGTGGTTTACAAATTCAGTGGGAGTATTTAGAGAAGCTATTTTTACTCTTGATTTGGATTTTTGTTTGTTTTTTCCTCAAAGTGGATTTTTATTTCTAGAAATAAGGGCTAAATGGTCCATGTGGAGCAAAATAAGAGTCATGAGTGGTCCTGTCAGCAACAAGGGAGTACCCATTGATGTAGTTAACTGTTTTAGTTCATGGTGATCTCATTATTGTAACTATTAATAGTAGCTGCTATGAACTTCATGTGTATTACCTTGTTTGACCTCATAAGAACTTGTTGAGGTAGTAATTATTACCCCTCATTTTGAGAAGAGGCAGCTGAGATCCAGAGTTTGGCCCAAGGTCATGTTTAAATGAGGCTTCAATCTGGACCACTCCATGCTGGGCCTGGTGCTTGATGTCCAAGGGCACAGTTCTCTATGGTGCATCTTTGTCGATGGGTTGAAGGGTACTCTTTGAGAATCCACACTGCCTGAGGCACAAGTCCTCATCAGTTCCAGCCTTGGCTTCTAGAAACAGGCCAAGTCTTCATGCATAAAGGAGAAGTCTTGGTTTTCCAGAAAGGTCAAAGTTTACAGATTCCGTGGGAGTAATTATCCCACATGGTTCCTATGTAGAAAATCAAGGCCAGGGCCATTTTTTAACATTTCTTTTTTGTCCTCCCAGCTCCAAACTCCAGTTTCCCAAATGAGTTGTACTGATTCACAAATAGTAGTTGTTGAAAACTAAGGACTGGTCATGTCATGCTGTTCCTAAATGACAGGGCAACTGCCTGTCACTTCCAAAATGTTTGAATCTGAAAAGGTCTTTTCCCCTCTTCAGTTGTGGCTGGTGTGAGCAAGACATAAGAAATCCTGAAAACTTTCTACTCTGTCATTAAAAGAATCTTAGATAATATTCTCTCTGTCATTAAAAAAAATAAAAGAATCTTATGCCTAAAGGACTTCCAATTGCTGGCCCAAACTGCATGGGTATTATTTTTCTGCTCCTGTGAAATATGGTAAGGATGTGAACTTGTCTCCTATGGCTATAAGCTCCCAACCACTTTGAATAAGACAAAAGCCAAGGCATTAAAAACTGCTAGAGATGCAGTTTTCCTTTGCTTTAAAGAAACAAAGTGGAAAGCAGCGGGAATCATCAGGCATTTTCCTATAGAGCTGACACTAGCTTAAATGCGGTTATCTAATCCACACATGGACACACAGATAAAGCTCATTGATACAATTGCCAAGTAAAAGTTTTTCATCTGGGGTGATCGTGCTTCCTCCCCTGAACTTGCTTTCAGGCAATCATCTAACCAGTTATTTTTACCCCCTATTAATGGCAAGAGGAATTCTTGCCTATATCAGGGTAATTAGCTGTATTAGCTCCGATGAAAAGAATTTAAGACATTAGAGTGCATTAGAGAAGATCTAATTTTAAAAAGGAAATTCCTTCTAGGCTGCTAAAATCACATCTTGTAGATGGGGATTTTACTGCTTGTCAGACCAACCATACACCAATAACAGTGATAATAATTCATCTTACATTACAGATTACAAAGCTCATTAAAATAAGTTATTCATTAAATTAATTAGTGCACATATGTTCTACTTCTACCATCACCCAAACTGGGATACTGTTCTCCTGTCTCAGATCCATCAAATGGCAGAAGCAAGTGATTTGAACCTTGGAGCCTATTGACTTGGGGTCTAGCTTCAACAGACCTGGCTTAGATCTAGTGTTCCTGTGTAACCATGGTACTATTTTTCTAACCTTGTTCTGGGGCTGCTGACTTCCCTCTGTATCAGGGCCCTATAATTGTAAGGTTTGACTAATAAGGATTTTGGTGGATTAAAAAAAAACTATTTGTAGATGAGGACATTGTCCAGAGAGACAGGAAAGGCTTCATTCAGGTTAAGTCTAAATTGAGCAGAATGTGCCAAATTATCTTGTCTTTTGGATGAGAGGTAGTCCCCACACAACCTCCAGCAATTAATGGAGTGTTCTTTTTTCTTTCATTCCTGCCTCCCTTAAACTTTCCTTCCTTCCTTCCTTCCTTCCTTCCTTCCTTCCTTCCTTCCTTCCTTCCTTCCTTCCTTCCTTCCTTCCTTTCATTTTTTTGGATTGGCCTCGAACTCACTCATAGCCCATGAATCACCAAGTCCTGTTGATTCTAACTCTTAAAGAGCTCTTACATGGCTTTCCTTCTCTTCATCTCATTGTCACTGTCTTTTCTCTCACTTGGATCATGACAGCATTTTCTTGTTTTCTCTACCCCCAGCCTCCTCATTTCATCCCATTTATTCTGTTGAAATAATTTCTCTAAAGTAAAACAATCTGATAAAAAAACAGTAATTGTTTCATGTTACCTACAAGACTAAGTTCAAATTTTTTATGTGCTGATAAAAGACTTTTTATGATCCTAATTGCACCCCATCACCACCTTTTTAGCTTCCTTTCTGGTCACCAACTCCAGTTCCTCTGTTTAGTGAAACTAACTTGTCTTCAAGGTTTAATTCCTATGTCAAATTCTCTAGGAAGCCTTGCCTTTCTTGGCAGCCTTTCCCTGACACTCTAGAGTCAGTTTCCTTCCTCTATGCTCTCTTGAATTTTGCCCATCCATTTTAGTACTCATATAGCAATCATTTATTTGCTTACCTGTCAACCTTCCCTAATTATTCATTGCATTTACTCACAGGATATTCTAGGAACATTGAGTGGTTGTTTTATGCCAGTTTCTGAGATTTAACTAAACCAGATTAATAAAATGATCTGTTGGGAAGGGAGAAAACAGACAATAAAAAGAAAACAAATATGATAATTTTCAGCAGTGATAGGTACTCCAAAGGGAAGATTTCATGGGATGGTGGTGTAGGGGTCTACTTGATAAAGTGATCACAGAAAGCCTTCTTGAGGTGACATTTGAGCCGAGACCTGAAGAATTAGGAGGATCCATAATTTAGAATCTAGATGATGCAGAAATCAGTGTGTTATTTTACTATTTGCTGATCATTGTTTACCTGATCATTCCAGTTATCTGCGCTGAAGCAGATAACCAAGAAGTCAGTTTACTGTTTTGGATTGCTGCCACCACCACAACCCTTTGGCAGCAGCATCAGGTTTGCCTTCCTAATTATCAGTCATTTTAGCAGGAGAAAACACGTACCTGATTTTTTTTTGTTTATTTTTAAGGGAGGTATATAAACAATGAAGTAGAGATGGAAAAGGACTGTCTAGGTTAATCTACACATTAGCAATTAGTAGGTGGCAATGTTACAAAGCACTTTGTTTTTAACTATAATTATGATTGGGATGAGCTAATGAAAATGGCAGAATGCCATTTTCCAAAACTTGCTTGATCTTTTCCTCCTCCTTTCCCTTACATCTAACCTTGAAAATTTATCCATTTATTTCTCTTATTCAAACTGATGTGTCTTCATGGCTTATTTACACATACAATCTCTATACTTTTATGATTTTCACCACTAATATTTTTAAAATACAATATCCTGCTTTATAATGATAATAACAACTTTTTACTATGAAATATAATAGTCAACCAAGAATTTTCCATGGTTGATAAATATCAGCCCACATCTAGACTTGTATACACAGTCTTAAGTCTCTCAAATCCACATTCTATATTTGCTTTCTGAAAATGCCTGTTAAACTTCAATTCAGAAACTTGTGGTTATTCTAAATCCATTGTCAATTGGACCTCTTTTTGTATATTGTTGTTGTTGTTATTGTTGTTGTTTTTGACACTACCTGCTCTGGACTTAATTTGTTGTGTGACATTAATCAAATATTTTTGAAATCATGAAACTAAGCAATCCTACAAGAAAAGCCCCTAATGAACATGACTTCATCACATTGCTTCTAATTAGCTGGTGGTCTTTGTCATTGTATCTTATCTATGCAATTATAATCATCCTAAACACATTGAGTTCTGCTTTTTTTAGCTAATGTTATTCATATGTGGACTTGTATATGTCAGAATGGTTGTGAATTTTGCTTTGTGTTTGAAAAATGTTGAGGGAGAGACATAAAGGACTGTGAAAATATTTAAGTGCAGTATAAAGAATAATTAAAAAGCAAATAAATACCCATGTAGTTAACCTCCTAGGTTAAGAAATTAGAAGATTGTCAGTACCCCTAGAAGCCACTTGGATAACCCTCAATCATATCCTCCTCTCTCCTGTCTCTCTTGGAAACTCTGTACAAATTTATTCACCACCGTCCCTGCTTTTCTTTATAGCTGTGCCATCTATGAATGTACTCCTAAATGGCCTCATTATTCACTGTTTTATTTTTGCCTATTTTTGAATATTATGTAAAGTGAATAATATTCTGTATATTCTGTGACTTCTTTCACTTAACGTGGTGTGAGATCTATCCATGTTGCTGCTTGGGCTACAGTTGTTCCTTTTCATTGCTGTATACTATTTCATTGTATGACTATACCACAAATTATCCATTATGTTATTGGACACTTGGGTGCTTCTCAGTTTGCTTTTATGAATAATGCTGCTATGAACATTTTTTTGTTTCCTGTTGAACATTTGTAGAGATGTAGGTGCATCTTTAACCTAAAAAAATGCTGCTAAACTTTTTTAAAGTGGTTGTAGATTAGTGAGAATTCTAGTTGTTTTATATCTTCTCCAGCACTTGATCTTGTTAAACTTCTCAATACTTTCCCAATCTGGTGGATGTTTAATAGTATCATGGTTCTTTTAATCTGCATTCCCCTGGTTAATAGTGAGGAAATGTATATTTTCATGTTTCTTGCCCATTCTTATATTAATTTAAGGGCAGTATTTCATTTCTCCATCAAAAGGCTTTTTATTTTTCCCTAATTCCTATGATTTGAAAGATTTTTGAGTAATAAGTATCGTTTTAAGAATGTTTTTATAAATTAATTTCTTATATTTGTATACAATATATTTGCATATAATATTTGCATGTACATAATAATTTGAATACAGTACAAAAATATGTAATTGTTAATCATGTCATTTATCTTTATAACTGTGCTTGTTTCTTTGTTTTTCTGAAGCTTGCAGCTTAGCACCACTACCTGGAGCCTTAACCTAGGCCCTTTATTAAAAAGTTCTGGAAATACTCAGTGAGACCTTTTTACTACCTTCAGGTCTGATCAGTGGTTTGGAGACCAGGCATTGGACTAGAAATTCAGGTTTCAGCTGTCATCTATGTGTCTGATAAAGCATTATGTCTGTTTCTTTGCTCAGTTTATAGACTTGGGTGTTGTGCAATATTTGATATCAGGAATGCTTTGAATATTTTTGATCTAATTTCTTTTGGGGGTTAATTTCCTTGGAATATATTTCCAAATGTGGAGTTATTAAACATTATTTCTTTTAACCTGGTATCTCATAGGTTAGGAGATGAACTAGATCAAACTAGCTATTTATCCAGTCTATTTCACATATGGCCTTATTTAATATGCATTTTATTAGTTAAATTGTAGGCAGTACTATAGATTTTTCAACATTAAGACTAAATGTTGAACTTAGGGACCTGAGTTTTAAAAAGTCAATTCCTTGAAAATTCATTTATTAAAAGTCTAGTGTATATTTGCATTCTGTCCTCAGAGTATATGATCAATTCTTTAATTCCCTTATGTTCTACTGGAACAAATGACCAATTGATGAAATTATTAAGAGAGTTGGTTAATGGTGATGATTTATGGCTATGAAACCTCACATATAAGTTTAATGATGACTCATGGAAAAATGTACTTGAGATGTTTCCAGATTTACCTGTGCTCATTAGTTGTGGGGGAAGGCATTGATTGTGTTGATTACTTGTATTTGAAGGTGCCCTAAATAACCCCGAAATCATCAACATTCTTCATTTTTGTCCTTCTGTGGAATTGTCACCTTTCACTACCACTAGCTCTAGCTGAATTTACCTAATAGATCTTGTTATAAGGATCTAATGCAGAGGTACTCAACCTAGTGTGGTTTGCCCCCTAGAGCACATTTGGCAATGTTTGGAAACATTTTCAGTTGTGATGACTAAAGGGAGAATGTATAACTGGCATCCAATGGGTAGAGGAATGCTGTTAAACATCCTGTAATTCCCAGGACAGCCCACCACAAGAAAGAAGTATCTGGCCCGAAATGTCAATAGTGCTGAGGCTGAGAAACCCTGCTCTGATATAAAACGAGTTTATTTTCCTCTGTTTCCTCCCTAGCCACTGTTATTTCCATGTTTTATGAGTGAGTTATCAGTTCACATTCATGTTCCATGGGACTCTAATATGATAATATTTTTTAATCAGTTTTGTTGGGGAAATTATATATATATGTGTGTGTGTGTGTGTGTGTGTGTGTGTGTGTATGTATGTATATGTATATATGTATATATACACACATACACACAACATATATATGCAATAAAATTTTCCAATTTTAAGCGTATATTTTGACAAATCTTGACAAATGTATACAGTTGTGCAGCCACCATTGTAAACGCATCTAATGTTTAAATTTTAATTCTATAGTTTCAAATATGCTTTTGCTAAATGATATTATATTCCAGGAAAGAGAGGGAAACAAAGTAATTCAGGTACTGATTGGTAGCTTGTGACTGAGACTGATAGGCAGAATGTATATGGTAATTGATGAAGGATAATACCCTTGAGCTGAGTTCTGAATATTACTCTGTTGTAATATTAATCTTGTGGGTGCTTTTTTTTACTTGGAAGGTCACATTTAGACCTCTGAGTGATTGGCTTAGAGGATCATTTTACATTGTACATCATAAAATAGGAAACCTGTATTAGCCTCTATCATAAAGTACCAAGTTTTAAGTCCACAAATTTCTGGATTCCCGTTACATTTTCTAGATTCTTTTGTTCATGCAGGTAAAAATAAAACTGGGTGTTTGAAAGCAAACACAGTATATACTTCTCTTCTAAAAGGGTAATTTCCAGAATATTGGCCTTGGTGGTTGAGTTTAATTTCAGTAAGTAGCAGCAGTTGTCCGCAGAAAGTGAATGGAAACTTTTGCTTACATTGTTGAAACACATTCTCAGAGGGGTGCGGGGCTTGCCTTGACTACTAATTGCTGTAATTGGAGCTTGGAAGAAGATTTGAGATGAGACTTGGAATGATAAGTGAGTCTGAGTGAGCAGGTGTTTTCTCTTTTCTCTCTTAGTTCCCTTTCCAGTCAAGGTGGTATTTATATTCAGGGTTTCATAGGGAGTTTGTTAATGTCTTAAGGAGAAACACAGAAGAGTTAGACATAAAGGTTGTCAGCAGTAAGTAGTCTTGATTTGTGTTCATATTATTGTGGTATAATGAGAATATAACAATTATTGTTTAATAGCAAAAAAATGAGGCAACAATTGGAGCATTGGAACATTTAGAGGTATTTAACTACATTTTAATACTGTAGATTATGGCTCAGAACAACCATAGGTATCTTGCTGCTTTTATTTGTGGATTTATTTTAGGCAAACTATCTATAGTACAGAATGATACTCTGTGAAAAGGAAAAAAAAAACCCAGAAATTTCAAATGCTATGTTTGCTTGTTTTCCTCTTTTGGCCTTATGCACCAACAAGAATTGCTGGAGAAAGAAGTCATGTTGAACAATTCTGCCAATTCTACCACATAATCTTGGGATCATTTGTATTCGTGTTGCCCCTCTTGGTAACCTTAGTATTTCAAAACATTCATGATGAAAACAATCTTCCAACTTGAGAAAATCAGAACTCTTTGGGGGAACATTTCAAATGCTAACAAAAGATTTTCCTGTGGAGATGATTGTCCTCAGTCCCTTCTCCTTGGCTTCTTGGCCCAAGGTGCCATCTTGCTCACTGGCAATAGAGTTCTAAGACTGAGTGTCTTGTCTAGAAAAGTGATATTTTGAAATGGCCTTATCTTTGTTTGAAATAAAGCATTAATTGAATTATCACAGTTTATTCTGATAATGGACTAGTACATGGACAAAACTCTCAGGCACGTAAGTTCTCCATTCATCTCTATTTTTCATCACTGCTTACTTACTCTTTTCTACCATTTGCTTTCACCGTCCCTCTTGACATGGAGGATGCTTTGCTAATGGATTTGTGGTTCTTTAACCCTCAAGCCAAGGCAAAGTTAACATTAGAAGGATGGCTTGGATATTCTGAGTTTAGAATTTCTGTTTTTTGGTGCTCAAGTCTTTAGTTGGTTAGCAACATGAAGGGCAATTAGACACTAATAGGTCACAATTTAGTGAAAGTGCTTTAAGAGCCTCACAAAACTAAAAATCTGGAGGTGTGAGGAAGATTTGGAATCATGCTATACTGAACATATTTGTGTCCTGGTATTTTTCATTCAATCAGAATTTTCCCATGTCTTTAAAAATAGCATTAAATGACCATGTATTTTTTTTCATTCTGAAGTTCATTTATTAAACAATTTTTCTGCTGTTTGATATAAGGTTGCTTCTAGTTTTTCATTAGTATAAGATTGTGATTAGTAGCCTTGCACTTAAATCTTTGACTTCACATTTCATTATTTGCTTAAGCTAACTTCCTGGCATAATTAAATGTGGATGTTTTTAAATATTGAAAGCTTTTGCTAGAAGAGCTTTCAGAAAGGATGTTTGACAATATCCCCTTTCTAGTTATATAAGAAAATGTCAATCACAGCACACTCTTGCCCATCACAAAGATTTAAAAAATTTGAATTCATAGATTTAAAAAATGATAAGTTTTAATGGTAAATTATATATATATTTAAGTATAAAATGAGACTTTAAAAATCTATTTTTATTTTATGAATTATCTGTTCCTTTGGCCATTTTTCTGTTAGTGTTGTTTTATTGTTTCGCAGATTACCTAATTTGCCATTCCCCTTGTAATTTATGATGTAGGAGGCATATATATTATGAATTTGATCAAATAAATTGTATATTCTTATATAGCTATAATGCTATAGAGTAGGTTGGCATTAATATCCATTTAGTTCTCCATAAGGACCTAATTGGGCATGATCCCAAGGCATTGTGGCTGAGAATTTCTGGTGTGGTCTGGTCTGGATTCTGCTTTTCTCCAGCACTTTTATGACCCCCTTGCCCTTTTTTTTTTTCTAATTGCCTTACATCTCATGAGCTGTGTTGGAATGTTCCTTTATTGTATTAAGATCATCACTACTAATTGCAGAAAGTTGTTAGTCTTTGCTACTTAAGCCCTTGATCAAAGTTTCCTAATGAATACTGTCTTTTAATTTCTAAGTTTTCTTAGTTTTCCAATGCCATAAGCATGTTTATTAGGATTAGTTCATGTCTTTTAGCCTGGCCATGAATGTGTAAGATAGTCATTGCTTTCAGGGAATTTATATTCTAATGGTGAAGGGCATGTTATAAATGTGGAAATAAAAGGTAGGATATTGCCACATGTAATTGTTTGCTTGCTTGATTGTTTTTACCTTTATTGAGGTATAATTGACCTCAGTAAACTAAATCTATTTAAAGTGTATAATTTAAGTTTTGGCACATGTGTATACCTGGGAAACTATCACCACAATTAAGCAAGTGAGCATATCTATCATGCCAAAATGTTCCTGTTCCCTTTGTAATCTGTCATCATGCTGCTTCCTATTCCCCATTCCCAGGCAACTATTGATTTGCTTTCTACCACTGTAATTTGCATTTTCTAGAACCTTATATACCTGGAATCATATACTATGCACTTTTTGGTCTGGACTTTTTCACTCTACACAATTATTTGAGATTAATCCATGTTGTAATCTGTATTTCATTTCATTTTTCATTTCGATTTCTTTTCAAATTTATTAATTTTTATTCCTGAGTAATTTTTCATCAAGTAGATATATCTCAGTTTATTGATCCATTCATCTGTTAGTGGACAGACATTTGTGTTTTTAACAATTTTTCTCAATTACCAATAAAACTGCTATGTATATTTATGTACAAGTATATCTATGGGCATATACTTTTATTTCTCTTGGGTAAATACTTAGGAGTGGAATAGCTGGATCATATGGTAGGTATCTGTTTAACTTTTCTAGAAACTGCTAAACTGGTCTACAAAGTGGTTTTACTGTTTCACACCTACAGTTCGAGTTTCTCCATATCCTCACCAATACTTGGTATGGTAAGCTTGTGATATTTTATTTTATTTTAATAGATGTATAGTGGTATCTCATTGCAGTTTAAATTTGTATTTCCCTAGTGATAAATGACGTTTTACTTTTTTTTTTTTCATTTGCTTGTTTGCATCTACATATGTTCTTTGGTGAAGTGTTTGTTCAGATCTTTTGCTCATTATTTTTTGGAGTGTTGTTTTCTTGCAATTAAGTGTTGAGGATTCTTTATATGTTTTGGATACAAGTCCTTTATTACATATATGAATTACAAATATTTTCTCCTAGTCTGTAGCTTAGCTTTTATATTTTTAACAATATCTTTAGAAGAGCTAAAGTTATTAATCTTGATGAAGTCTGATTTATCAGTTTCTTCCTCTAAGGTCATGCTTTTGGTTTCATATCTAAGAAATCTTTGCCTAACCCCAGGTCACAAATGTTTTCTCCTATATATTTTTTAGATGTTTTATACTTTTCTACATTTAGGTCTATAATCCACTTTGGTTTGATTTTTATGTATGCCACAAAGTGTACATCAATGTTCTTTTTTTTGTTTATGGATATCCAATTGTTCCAGCACCACTTTTAAAAAAGGCTCTTTTTCACTAAAGTGCTTATTGTTTGTGCAAAATTTTGGTAATTCTAGCCAATATTTCTGTAAATCTTTTTTTTTTGGCCCCGCCCTTTCTTGGTTTCTTTTATCATAGAATGGTGTTTAGAAATTAGAGTCTGGGCCCTAGATGTGGTTATTTGATACTGGAGTGTCATTGTTTCTAGGCTCATACCAGCGGTTAGGACATATATGTAAATATACTAACCATACGAACACATCTATTTCCTTCCTTCCATCCATCCATCCATCTATCCATGAATCAAAATCAAGAGCTCATACTGATACCTCTGATTCTAATCCAATACCACATGGTTCATTCTAGCCTTTTTTTCACTGATGGTGAGAAATCTGGCTCTCATTACTTATAATATATGTAAATATATTTACTTATTTCTTTAATCTTAGTACACACAAAAATAGTTTCAAAACTGTTAACCCATACCCTTGTGAGAAACACATTCACTAGAATGAATACAATTCTGGGTTAAGTTCTTGTTTGTCTTAACTTACAGTATCCCATTAAGTACTGATTTTTACAGTTACTGAAGCTAGTTCTTTTCTTCCCCATCCCCTTAAGTGTGGTTACATTATTCACTTGTGACACATAATTTGGTTCTTAGTGTTTGTTATTCCATTTTGTCCTCTTCCCCTAAAACACACACATCGTGGTTGATTTTAATTATTTAATTATATTTTCAATCTGTTAAACATTACTATAGTTCTCAGAGTCAGGGCTATACAAAAAGGTATACTGGCAGATGTCACTCCCTCCTCACCCCTACTATCTCATTGCCCTCTTTTTCCATCCCTTTCCATCTGCCCCCTTAGATAACCAATTTCTTTAGTTTCTGGTTTACCATTATTGTATTTCTTTTGCACAAATGAAAAGGTACATGAATGTTTTCTTATATCTCCTTTTATCTCTTACACGAAGGGTAGCATACCATAGATACATTTTTTTTGGACTTTTTTTCCTTAATAGTTTCTCCTGCAACTGTTTTATTATATCAGTTCATAGAGATTTTCCTCATTCTTTTTCACAAAAGCATGACACTCCATTGTGTGGCTTTACCATAGTTTATTTAACCACTTTTTTGTTTATTGGCATTTAGGTTGGTTCCAGCATTTTGTAATTGCAAACTGTTTTGCAGTGAATCATGTGCATATGCATTTTTGTATTGGAAGTGTTTCCTCAGTGTAGATTCCTAGAAGTTCGGTTCCTGGGACAAGTAGCCATTTTATCCCTCTGTTTGCCCGAAGAATTTCTGATTTGTATCAGAAAATATCAGCTTTTTTTTTTAAAAAAAATTTCTTCTTCCCATGGCTTTCAGCAAAGTAAAAATAATTTTTTATGGGCATATAGGTGAAGACTTTTCTGACATGGCTGGTATTTCAAGTACACTCCTAACATCTAATCATCATCCCTTGAGTATTAGATTCCTGTAGTCATTGCCCCCTCTTTCTTTAAATATCTCTTTTTAAAGAGTTCTCTTATATTCAGAAGTGTCTTTAATTCATAGCTTGAGCTGAAATTTGCTCTTTAAAGCATAATGATCTGCATTTTATCTCTGTCAAGTTTAAAAATACAACAAAACCGATGTTATATTAGTGATACACAGTCTATTGAAGACTGCTGTTTTTTCTTAATTGTAACTGGTACCATGTGTTCTGAAAGAAACTTGGTTTAAAGAAAAATGACAGCTGCGGATAGTTCTCAAGTGGCATGGAAAATCAGACTTGCTTACGTAGTAGAGAACCCTACGTGCTTGGTCTCAAATGGAACTTAGAATCTTTAAATTGTTAAACACAACTATCAAGTTGGAATCAGTGGCTTGAAAGAATTAGTCTTGAGTGTCCCAAAGACCTTCTGCAAATGTCTGCCCCTCTGAAACACCAGTGAACACATTCTTCTTTTTATCTGCTTTGTGGCTGTTTTTGTACCTCTGCAAATCTTTGTGGGAATCTAATATTCCTCTGAATTATATCTATCTTGGAAATCAAATTTTCACTGAGGCTTTTGCATCAAACTGCTCTTCTTGCAGGTTCTCTGGTGCCAGATTTCTTTCCAAAATGACAGGTCACCAACTCTACACTTCTACTACCCTTTATTTTACAATGTCATCTTTGATTTATAGTGTGCTTCTGCAGATAAGAGCACAGATGCAATGAGAAGCAAATGCCATTATGTACAGTGAACAACTTCCTAAAAATCCTAGCCCTTATCCCCATGTTAAAATTGACAAGTGATGCTTTGTCCATTTGTGTGTCAGCTGCCTGAAAATGAAGGATTATGTTCCTTTCAAATGATTGTTCCTTTACTTTTTTAATGCTGCTAATGGTCCACTGAGAGAGGAGACAAATATTCCCAAATATGAGGTTCTATTTGGAAAGCCATATTGAGATTCTAATGTACTTTTAAATTTCTTTACAATACTGATAGATTTAGGTAGGAAAATGAATGGCGTTGTCTATTCTAGACTATTTTATGTGTGGAACTGTTGATATTCTGAAACCTTAGTTGCTTTTTAGTATCTAATCCATAAGCTTAAACCGAAGTGCTTGTCAGTTTGTTTTATCTAAGTAATCATTTATCCTCTGTTGGATATAGGCCCACATTGGGGCTGATGAATTTCTTCAGTAGCTTTGCTACTCAAAGTATGTGCAGCATTGGCATCATCTGGGAGTTGTTAGAAGTGAAGAATCCTCAGGCCTCACCCCAGAACTGCTGTCAGAATTTGTATTATCTACATGATCTCCAGGGGATTCATAAGCCACAGTAAAGTTTGAACATCAGTAACGTAGAAGGTGGATAATTTTAGGAATCAGGACATCTAGAATTTATTCTGGTCTTTTTTTTTTTTTTCTGAAACAAGTTTCTTAATTCTACAAAGCTTTGATTTCCTCTCATTTAAAAACTGATTTATAACTAGGTTTTTCCAGGCTCACAGGAGATGAGCAAAGGGATCATTTTGATAGGTTGTCTAAAGAAACACTTTTGAACTCATTGGGGAAAGCAGGTAACAAAAGATTTGGTATTGTTACTGACTTGCTCTACCCACCTACTAAAGTACCTTTTGACACTTCAAGGCAGGGAATGATCTCTTAGAAACACATTCAATTCTCATTATTTGTGGTTTCTGTATTTGTAAATTTGCCTACTTGGTAAAGTCCATTTGTAACCCCAAAATTAACACTTGCAGTGCTTTTGCACTCATTCATAGACATGCACCAAGTGGTGAAAAATTTGTCTCCTGATGTGCACATTACCAGCTGAGGTTGAACAAGGAAACACTCTATGTTCTTGTTTCGGCTCTCATATTGTAAACAAGTGTCCTTTTTGCAGCTATTTAGTGCCACATTGTTCCCATTTTTCTGCTTTTTGTTGGTGATTTTCCTACTTAAAATGGCTCCCTAGTGCTGAAGTGCAGGCTAGTGTTGCTAAGTGTAAGCAGGCTGTGATGTGCCTTATGGAGAAAATATGTGTGTTAGATAAACTTTATTTAGTTATGAGTTATTGTGATTTTGGCCATGAGTTAATGTTATTGAACCAACAATATATATTAAATAGGTGTCTTTGAACATAAATACACAAGCAACAAGGTTATATATTCATTGCATAATAATAATGTTGTGACCCAGACTCTTAAGAACCTAACTCTTTATTTCCATGAGGTGAAATGGGTCAGTATTTGCTAATTCAGTGTTTATAGTGACTTTATGGAACATATCTACTGCAAATAATGAGAATTATACATTAAAAATCAATTAGACTAGGATTCCACCTGGACATCATTTTCTCTTATGGATGGCGGTGAGACTAATGTGTTATAAGAAATTTTTAGTTGTACTTTCTGAGCATAGTTTCAAATAAAGATACCTGGTAATTTACAAAAACATACTTCACCAATCTTTGGAGCCTTTCTTGGGATTGAAGCAATATGATAGGGAGGCTTTTGTCTTCCTGTGGGTGAGGTTGCATTCTTTTAGGTATGGCATGTGAAACAATCGTACTACAGTTGCTTGTAGACCATTAAACTCATTTTATTTTGGGTCTGTGTCATCTTTTGCAGTCAAGTTCACTGCATAAATATTACAAAAATCCATGTCCTCCCTGCCTGTACCCATGACCTATGCAGCTGCCCCATTTTAGGTCCACATCATTTATTGCTTTGATCTTAGATTGATATCCCACTGCTCTTACCTATAGCCCACGTTCCAGTACAGCCCACTTTCTACTGTAATAAATATGATCCTGTCCTTCCTCCGTGAAATCTCTCAGTGGCTCCCATTTACCTGAGATAAAGTTGAAAATACTCTGAAATTTGACTTTCGACTTCCTTGCCACTGTGCTTAAATTTGAAGATCCCTGATCACTTGATACTCTCTCACCTCTGTGTTTTTGCATGATCTGTTCCTCTTCTTACCTTTCTTCATCTACTAGGCAGTTGTCTCCTGGTCTAAGATGCTGATTGGGATTGTAGGATTCCATTCCACCTCCATTAGGCAGTGAGAGCCTTGATGGAAAGGAATGGTATTGTTCAGCTCAGCGCCTCCAGTGACTTTTATAGGAGTGTCTGACCATCAGGTCACTGGAACTATTGAATAAATGAGAATTTAGGAGTGTGTCTGATCTCATTACTGTCATAATAGACTGGTTTTATGTCAATAGCCCTGATCTATGCCAGTTCTAATATCACTAATCTTTAAGTAAACCCAGTATAGAAGACATACATAATGAGCATTCAATCCTGAAAAAAACAGAAATTTTGAGGATGAAAACATTAGCTATGAATTACAATTAAAGCAGCAGCAACTTGTCTTAGATGGTTGGTTGTTTTAAAACAGGTAATATTTAGTATAGCATTTGTTTGTTAAAAAGTAAAGAACATAAAATAAAATTAATTAATGCAAGAAAGCATTGATACTCTAGATTTTAATTTTTCCTTTCCCGGATTCACACATGAGTAATGTACAGCAGTCAAAATGAAGGAATTATTGTAATATAGAACGCTTTGGATGATTCTTATTAATATAACAAATGGAAATAAGTCCCTTAAGATTACATGATAGAAATATATCAACATTCAACACAAGGTTCCAGGTAGTGGTTACTTTGGGAGGAGGAGATGGGGATGATCACAAAGAGAGATATAAGTTATAGTCCATGTTAGGTAGTGGGTTCATGTGTGTATATTTGTGTTAATATGATAAACACAACAAGAAGGCCATGGTAAGTGGTCATGAACCAAGATTAACATGAGTTACCAAATTATTTTTACCTGAGTTCTATACTTAAAAAAAAAAAATCCTTATTCGGAAATATTAGTCTCCAATCCTTTACCCTCTCTCAAAGGTAAATCAAGCACATATGCAAGAATTTTACATATTTCATATGGAGAAGAAGGTGAATAAAATTACCAAATATAAAATGTAATATTAATGGTGAATTCAAAGACAGTAGGCGTTACGAAAGTGAGAAAATAATGGTAACAGTGCACAAATATCCTGTCTTGTTTGAGTCAATCGAGTACCAGAGATGTGGAGATGAATTGCAGTCAGCTTTAATGGAGTCCCTCGTTTTGTGGTACTTGTATTAGCTTGTCCTACATTTTCTTGGCAGCAGGAAGAAGCAAAGGGTACTATTCAAAGAAAAGCAACTGTGTGAAGCTTGTGAGAAAATATTCATCTTATCTTTTCCATGTTGCATATCACAGAAAAAGAGCCACGTCTTCCAATTTTATGAGAAAAACTCTTCATTTGAAATAATTTTGTTTTACATTTCTCCCAACGGCACTCACTCTCATGTTCAGTTCCCTTTTCTGCTAGAATCCTTGAAATCTCTTTCTAGTAGCAGTTGATACAAAACAATGTGCATTTATTTCAGTGGAAGCCTTTTCTAGTTTTCATGCCAGAATGTCTGCCTTCACAATGAGCTAGTTTTAAGGCACTTTAGATTTCAGCTGATTCCCAGCATCAGACGTGGATGAATTTCTATTTCTCTTCAGGCAGGAGCTTTAGTTAACTCTCTTAGCAGAGTCCAGAGAGAAGAATCGAGCATTGCTTGGATTCTAAGTCATTTAAAAAACTATATCATGAATGTCTTCCTGTCTCCTTGGTGATATGTGACCATTTTCCTCCTGACAAAGCTATTCCATGTATTTTTGGTAACAGCAGGAGAGGATGGATATTTGGGTGAGCTGTGTACCCAGCTGGGAAGCCTAAGCAGACAAAGGTTCTTAAGTTTCCCTTGATCTTGTTTGTCTCCCCAGCCCCCTACTTTCTTTTTTTGTACAGCACAGAAATGGAAGGCCCATTTGTGAAAAGCACCTCGCTCAGGGCTTACTGGCTGTCATTCTCTTCTTTGGCCCTTTGTTCTGTTTCTTCAATCTGCAAGGGAAGCTCTTAAGCTCTGACAGCTGTTTGTCACTTCCAGAGATATTATGCTGTTTCTGTCACGTCTGTCCAGCCCAGCTAAGTGTGGAATCTTACTCTTTGACAACCTATAAATAGGAGGCATGAGAGAGTATAATTTAGCAATTGTTTTTGTGTTTTTTAAGCCTCATTTCTCTTGTCTGTGCAGCTAGCAAGCATCATAAACTTATTGCCTGATTGAATTTGGATAATTTCTAACTAAAAGCAATGTTCTTTTCTCCCAATTAGCAGGAAAGCTGCTTTGTGTTCTTTCTGGTAGCAATAGGCACTATTACCACATTCTCTCCCACCCTCCAGGAGGCCAGCCTCAGCTTTTTCACATCTGAAAGAAAGAGTTCACAGAAGTAATGCATATGTACTCTTCATGCCTCTATCTACATAAAATTTTCTAGAATCCCACTGGCAAATCATATCACCAAGCCCAGAGTCACTGTGGGAGGGGAGACTACACAAGGACATGGATACGGGGAGGTATAACTTCTTGGGGGTGTTAGTCTCCCACGGTAGACTTTTGAGTTGCCAAATGCTCTTAGTAAAATGGACAAAGAGCTTCTGGTTGCTTGGATGAGGGATGAGGGCTGAGGATGGAGGAAAAACAAGTTTCTGCAGTGGTGTGACGAATGTGCTTTCTGAACGAGAAATAAGACAATCTGGCCAATGGATTTTTATGGAAAGTGTCTTAAGTATAATGGAAACAGTGAATAAAAAGCCTGTCTTGTGCTAATCACTTTTGTATATTCTTGGGAAGATAAGACACCAAAGGCAATGAAAATATGTAAAGACTAATAGACTAGTCTATATAAAAATGAATAACTCTTATATGATAAATACTGTGACTAAACAAAGAAACTACACCTGGGAAAATTATAGATAATAGACAAAGGGGTAATATTCCTAAAAATTATCAAGAAAGACAAATATGCCAGTAGGAAAATCAGCAAAGATCATAAATAGAATCTTTACAAAAAAAGAAATATAAATATACACATGGCTGCCAATAAACATTTAAGTAAACATTTGTTTTAATCAGTAATCAAAGAAAGGCAAACAAGTATAAGTTTCTGACAAGTATCAATTCCTGATATATTTTCATAGCACTTATATAATAATGGAAATGAAGGGTAAGGAAATGGAGAAATGGGTGAGGGAGTTGCAATTTTAGGGAAGGCCTCTCTGAGGTGGTACTATTGGAGCAGAGGCCTGAATGAAATGAGGGCACAGGCTATGTGCCCTAGAATCATTCCAGGCTGAGGTAAGAGCAATGGTGAGTTCCTGGGGTGGCACAAAGCAGTGAGAAAGCAAGCTAGTGTGTGGCTGCAACCACCAGAGCTCGGGAGTAATAGAGAATTTGTTGATGTGTGTGTGTGTGTGTGTGTGTGTGTGTGTGTGTGTGTGTGTGTGTGTGTGTGTGTAGTGATGTGATCAGACACAGTGTGATAAGTAAAAAATAAAGTGTCACAGCCCGCAGAATGGGAGAAAGTTTTGCAAATCATGTATCTGAAAAGGGACCTGTATTAAGAATATGTGAATAACTCCTACAAGTCAACAATAAAAAGGCAAATAATACAATTAAAAATGGTCGAGAGGTCTGAATAGACATTTCTTCAAAGCAGATATCCCAAAGTCAATAAGTACATGAAAAAGCTTGATGCCATTAGAAAAATGCAAATCAAACTTGCGCTGAGATACCACTTCACACCAATTAGATTGTTTATAATAAAAAAAAAAATTCCAAGTGTTGGTAAAAGTGTGGAGAAATTGTAACCCTCATAAATTACTGGTAGGAATATAAAATGGTGTAGCTGCTTTGGAAAACAGCCAGAGTTCCTTAAATACTTAAAAATAGAGTTACCATGTGATCAGGCTATTCCACTTATATACATATACCCAAGAGAAATGAAACTGTACCTGCACACAAAAAGTTGTACACAAATGTTCATAGTAGCATTATTTATAATAGCCAAATAGCGGAAACAACCCAAATCTCCATCAACTGATGAATAGATTAATGAAATATACTATATACATACAATGGAACATTATTTGACAAATAAAAGGAATGAAGTACTGATTCATGCTACAACATGGATGAACCTTGAAAACATTATGTGAAGTAAAAAAAAAAAAAAAGGCCAGTCACAAAAGACCATATATTGTATGATTCCATTTATGTAAAATGTCTAGAATAGGCAAATCTATAGAGACAGAAAGTAGATTAGTGGTTGCCTAGAGTTGGGGGGAAGAAGATTTAGGAGCAACAGCTAAGGGGTATAGGATTTCTTTAATGTTACTTTAAAAATAGCAATATCTTATGCATTTAATTAATCTTTTAAAAATAAATATAAATAGGAATATTTTATAAAAATCAGTGATAAATGGAGAATAGAATTACAAAGAGGCAGCACCTAGCCAAACTGAGGAGGGGGAGGAGTAGTTGGAAAATATGTAAGATAAAATATCAGTTGTTTTTGGTCTTGGTATCTACAAGAACCACAGCTACAGCCTTCTTCAAGGTATTAGTTCAGAGTTTTCTAGTGTAGTATCTGATGTGGTAAGAGAGACCTTTCGATCCTGGGATCCTGAATCTTGAGTCCATAGTATTGGTAGTATATGACCAATATATTACCAATATGAGGTGATGAAAGCCACAAAGGACATCTGCCCCCAACATTTCTGCTGATGTGACACCCACACCCAGGGGTGCCGCTGTCACAAGAGAAGCCCCCTTTGTGAAAATGCACCTGAATGGGAGGTTGTAACTCTTTTTCCTAGTGAAAGCATTTTTAAATTTTAGGGGTTTTTTTGTATCAATTTTATAGTAAATCTATTGTGATTAGATATTTAAGATAATTTATAACATTGTATGAGGAAATATGTCCAAATTTCAAATGATTTAGAAATGATCTTTTGAGAATCCAGCTTTTTTGTGAAATAGAACTGCCTACAGTGCAGAGCTTCTCTCTGTTTTGGTGTGAGTGTGGAGGAGGACAACCTGAGAAAATAAGATAAGGAGCTCCAGTTCTTGTAGATTCATGCATAGTCAAATTCCTATTCTAGTGTTTGCTGCTTTAATGTTCTGGGAGCTAATGTAGAAATCTGCACTTTAGCTTATTAAGTGTGATTTGCATGCAGTCAACATCCTAGAACTCTAGTGTATGATGAATTTTATTAATCCAGTGATTTGCAAAAAAGAGTTTGAATTAAATGTTTTTTTTTCATGCTCCAGAGACTGCATTGGGCTGCTCTGTATTGGTTGCACAGTTTCTCCAGTGTAGTGATATAAAAAGGATAAGACAGCTAGGAATGAAAGATAATCCAGAGACCAGCAGGTACAATATTGCAAATCTTGAAACAAGGAAATTATGTAGCTTCATTTAGATGCCTCACTTAGAGTAACTGCTATTTTTCCCCCCTCTAGTTTTGTGAAAACAAACAATTATATCCTCACCATGTTTTAGTTTCTTACTCTATAATACTCGTTTTCACTTTGGGTAGCTTTAAGCACCTGGAGAGCTAGTAAACCTGCAGATACCTGCCCCCCACCACCCCAGAGCTTCTGGTTCAGTAGGCTTCTGGTGGCGCCTGAGAATTTGCATTTCTACCAAGTACCCAAGCAATACTGTTAAGCAATCACACTTTTGGTAGCACTTATCTATAAAATTTAGAAAGCCACCTTCAACTGCAGTATTCTATAGTTCTCTGATTTCATTTCATGTTCTAACATCTGAAACATGTGCTTAGGACAGAAGTGATCACTGACCATTGAATTACTCAGCTATCTTTAGGACTCCCTTTCTTCCTATGTGGAAACCAAATCATGGCCACTTAACATCTATAGAAGGACTGGTTTCTGGCCTTATTTTAGCCTTGAGAGAAAATGTTGGGAAAGAGGAGAAACCATTTCTGAAATGAATGAGTCTTGAATGGCTTCACAGCCCTTTTTACTTCCCTGGCATCACCAAACTCTGCTATCCCCTGAATCATCTCTGACAGCCTGGATCCTGGTGAAGAAAATTTGGGAACATAGGAAAAATAAAGCAAAGGGGAGGAAGATGAGGAGGGCAGAGAGTTGTAAGAAATTAGTCAAAGTAAATTGGGGGCATTAAGCTTTTAATTCCTTTGAATATTTTTTATAGTCAATTCACACTTCTTGAGAGGCAATTTAAAGAGAACAAAGTGAGGGTAACTGAACTGTTAGCATATGCCACAATTAGGGTCTTGAGAATCTAACATTAAAAAAAAAAACAATTTGACTGCTGACAACCCCAACAGCAAAATATATTATGGGCAGCCTTCACTTCAGAAGACAATATTTGGTTTTAAAAGGTTCAGTCCCTACTGCGTTTGTTTCCTGGACATTTCTTAGTGGATAAGAATCATGGGTAACTTTCTTTGCCTAGGTGTTATTCCTGAAGCTTGTCGTATACAACTCTTGAGAAATGCGGGGAAAGTTAAAAAGTGATCTTTCTTCCTTATCATATGCATTTTATTATTCAATATATCTGTATTAAATTTTATTTCATAATTTATTCATTCATTTAATTTTACCAGCCATATGTAATCAGGTAATTAGAAATTATTCCTCAAAAGAAAATCTCCCACAATCCCAATACTCAAAGATAACTTAACGATTTGGAGTATATCCTTTCATACATTTTTCTATAATTATTATCCTTATTTTTACAAAAATGGAGTCCTGCTATCCAAATAATTTAACCAGTTTCTTTTGGCTAACGTTATTACAGATATTTTTACATTTTGCTCAATACATTTTTATGCCTCTAGGTAACATGTTCTATGAGACTTTTGTCACCCCCCCCTTTTTTTTGTTATTAAACAATGTGATAAGCTTCGTTGCATATGCTTTTTAACATGTGTGTCTCATTAATTCCTAAGGATAAATTTTTAGAAGCTGAATCCTGGGTCAAAGGACATACACTCTGTAAATGCTTTTGATACCCAGTGCCAAATCACCCTGTAAGAATCTTGGGCCTGTTTATACACTCTCTCAGCAGTGTCTGATTATTAATCTGCATGTTTCAAAATGAGGTTTTAATATTTTTAAGAAGCTGCTTCATGGCATTAGTGAATTTAAGTGTTGAATTTTTTAATGAAAGCATTAGCAAACTGGATGTATGGCTGGTGAATATTATTTGGAACTCTCTTCACACAACCTTTCTGCAGCATTTTTGTACTGCCTTAATCAACCAGTTCTACTGTTACTGGAAGACAGTAGGCAAGACTCTTAAATGTTTACCACCGGGCTTCCTCTGTGTTTAGGAGCTACATGTATGAAAATATCTTTCCTCAAATACTACTTTATATTTATTCTTGTAGTTGAAAGGCTCATGTGGCCAAATACTGTTTACACATACACTTCAAGACTATATTCAAATACTGTTTACACATACACTTCAAGACTATATTTTGATCTCCTGTTTTAAATATCTTTTAGAATTATTGGATTTCTATACATGGTACTTGGCATACAGCTTTTTAAAAAATAAGTTATAAGAATTCAGGGACCTCTTTTTCCTACAATGGTACAGAGAAACCTTTGAAAAAATACTCCTTTATCTTCTGAGCGAGGCAGGAATGTACTCCTTTGAAAAGAAAAACTTGGAATTCTAAAGCTATTCTTGCCAATTCCTGCAAATACAGTGCTCTGATTTCACACCAGGTTATTAACAAAGACATGGATGTTTGAAATGATGAAAGAAGGATGGACATAGCAAAAAAGAATGTTTCTATGTTACATTTGTTTCTCTTCTTGGACCTAAAAAATGCCCTTTTTTCCAGAATTGGATAAAGTTCCATTATAAAAATAAGAGGTAGTACAGAAAATTTGAGGGAGTTTTGTCCCTAAAATGTGCATTTGGCATCCTGAAAAAATTTTTATCTGATTCTGAATTATTTTAGTTAACACAATTACAATTTCTTTTTTAGTTTAACTTTGTTTGAGGCTTGACAGAAACTGGCTCAATATTGTATTAAATAAACATTTCTAAGGCATGTTCTGTCATAGCCATTGTTTGTAAGCATTCTATAAATATCAATTAGTTTAATACCCAGCATCCTGTGAGGTATGTGTACTAACATTGGCCCATTTCACAAGTGAGGAAACTGAGGCATAGGGCAATTATATAAGTTGCCCAAGAATACTCAGCCAGTGAGTAACAAAGCAGATAGTCAAACCCAGGCAGCCTGACTCAAGATTTTGTGTTTCTAATAACTTAGCTGTGCTGCCTGGCATATATAAGCATGTGCATAGTTTATATTTTTAACAGGAAGAAACTGGCCACCATCATTCTCTAGTTGATCATAGTTGTCACACTTGGCTGCATATTAGAATCACCTAAGGAGCTTTTCAAACTCAAGTAACCCAGGCCACACCCCTCACTTGGTAACTCAGTGGGACCCAGGCACCTGTAGTTTTTAAAGCTCCCCAGATGATTCCAATGTGCAGCCAAAGTTGAGAAGCTCTGATCTAGAAGATACATTACTGATGGCCATTATTTTATCAGAAACATCTAATGAAAAAGAACACTGTGTCCACGTCTTGATTCATTTCATGGAGTCTTCTAAGAGATGAGCTTATTCACAAAGGAACAATCTTGTTTCAAGTGGAGGCAGTGTAAGTGTGGGAAAATGATTCCTTCTGAAGATTCTAGTTCTGACTATTTTAGAAGAGTTGGAGATGTGAATCCATTTGTGTTAATATAATTTAGCAGGCTGTTTCACTTTATTACCTGGGTGAATGTAATAGATTCCCTTACTCAAGTCAGAGCCTGTTTGGTTTTGATTTTCTAAATTTGAACCTCTAGGTGAATCCCAGGAGAGGTAAAATCAGTGGCAGTCAGGAAGGAAAGTCATGTCTCAACCAGGTGGCCAAACAGTGGGGAGAGGCTTGGGCTGCAGCATCTTCAATTCTGTGTGAGAGCTGTAGAACTATTTTTTTTTTTTATGACTGGATGTAGAAGGAAAATATTGAGCACATGAGAATTTGGAATGAGTGTTTCTATTGGAGCAGCTTCGTGAAATTGAATAGCAAGATGCCTTTCAAGAAAAATGAGTTTTAGTCAGTGGGTTTGAGCATAGCATACGTAGCATTTAAGGGAATCTATCAAAATGGGTCAGAAGTTAATGGTAAGTGTTTCTGCCGTCTCATCTGAATTGTGCTGGGAAAGTGAACCTTTTGTTTGGGGGTATTTCTTTTGGAATTGCCTGTTAAAACATGACTAAAACATGTCCAAGAAGTGGTGAGCACAATCTCTTCTGACTAGACATTTCAGTTTGTGTCAGAAGCCTCTTGGCTCATGGGAATCCCACTGGTAGAGGAGCACGAGGGCATTTCTCATTATAGCTGTACATGAAAGCTAATTACAGAAGGTCCTGTTTCTGTTTGTTCTTGTTGTAACATGTCTTCTGGAATTGTACTTCGGTGACTTCTGTCTTGAGGCACATAAAAAGATTGTGATGAGTGGAATAGACTCTCCTGCTTTTTAGGGGGACAACAGAGACACATGATACAGATTCTGTGGAATTTGTAATATAATCCATGACCTGAACATTTTTTTAAAATTGCAAAATGTATCCTAAATACAGAAGAATGTTAAGTAGCTATAATAGAGCACAGAGAATAACCACCTATGTACCCACACCCCAGTTTAAGAAATGGGACAATAGCAACCCCTTAAAGACCTTTCCTCTGTATCCTTCCCCAATTGTATGATACTCCTTTCCTGCAGAGTTAACCACTACCCTGACTTATATTGCTCATTTTCTTGCTTTTCTTTTTAGTATCCCCATGTATATATGTATACCTAAACATTATGTTTTTTGGTTTTTAAAACCAAGTAGCAAGCACAAACCTAGCTGTGTAAGGAAAAAGACATTGCTTCTTTTCAATGAAGGTCCCAAGAGAAGGTCAGCTGAGCCAAGTATCTGGGAAAAGTCTGGGTTCAGGTTACTTGAGGTTATTCTGGGGAAGTTGGTGGACAAGGTCATATGTGAATTTGAAGGAAAAACCTTCCCCACCTTCAGGACATCTGATGGTGCTATAGTTTATGGCCAGGTACTGAATGCCCAGCAGGAGGATGGTAAAGGGCTGCATTTCCTGCTTTTCAGCTTTCTGGGGCGTGCCTCTAACTCTCGGGAATAGGTCAGAGCAGAACACTGCCGTGGAGTGAAATGAAGTCCTCTGCTGATGCAGGCAGCAGAGCATGGTGGGGAGAGCAGGGCCACCATCAGGTCAGGAAAAGCAACACAGGAAAGATCTGGGCCCTGCTTACTTGGTCATTCATGGCAGCATGCATCTTGTGATGACAGTCCTCAGTGTACCCATCCCTGGACTCATCCTCCTCTATCTGGACTGTTTGCTCTCTTCTTTCAGTGCCCAGCTATCATCCTGGGCTCATCCTATACTCAGCCAGGGCTGCCCTTTACCGCTCTTGTCTTAGAACTGCTTTTCCTTCCATCTTGTCTTTCTCTTTGCTTGTTTTGGTGATACACATCTTCCAGTAACTTTGTGAGATAGGGTACGTGAGAAGTAAATTTTCCGAGGCTTTGCATGCCTGAAAATGTCTATTCTACCACATTGCTTATTTGGCAGTTTGGGAATAGAATTCCAAGTTAGAAATCAAAGTCCTGAGGGGAAATTAACACAATGCTCCATTGTTCTCTCTTTCTACCATTGTTGAGAAGTGTAAAGCCATTCTGATTCCTGATAGGCTACTTATGACCTGATTTTTTTTTTCCTCTGGAAGCCTGTAAAGTCTTTTTGTCTCCAAGGATCTGAAATGTTACACTCATGGGCCAAGACATGGGTTTATTTTCACCCTCTGCTAGATGGTCTATGACATACTAGGTGCCATTTCATTCTGACACCTCAACTTTTTTAGTTTTGGAAATTTTTCTTGAATATTCTGTTTATTCTTCATTTTTTTTTCTCTTTTTATTCTGCAACTAACATTCAGGAGCTGGACTCTCCATAGCAGTTATTTGATTTTCTGTTTTCTTCCATTTTTAATCCCTGTATTTGCTCTAATTTTTGGAAGATATCTTCTAACAATTCTATTGCTTTTAATTTCTCATGATATTTTTCAATTTTAAGAATATTTCAGATTTTTAATTTTCTGGGTTTTGTTTTCTATCATTTTCTTATTCATGGATACAATAACTTACCTCTCCAAGGATATTTATGATCTATGTTTGCCTAAATTTTCTCTAAGCTCTGTAGTCTCTGTTCCCTCCAAGTTGCTTTTTTCTGTTTGTTTATTTTGATCTCTATCCTCTTTGAGGCTTTTCACAGATGTTTTGTAATCCTTCATTGCTTGGGGACTAGAAAGCTGTTGTGAAGCTCTGAGTTGGAGCTCTGGGTGGAGCTTGTTGAATTTATTTCACCATACGGTCATCTAGGTTGGGCTTTGGAGTTAGATGTAGATTTGGTTTACTTAGGTGCCCTAGAAAAGCCTTCCAAGAACGTGCTGGGAGGGGTGGGTCTGGTGTTCAGCCTGGCAGTTCCTGAGAAAGGGGACCAGAGTTGGGGCTGTCTCTGCATTCAGGGTTCAGCATGAATCTATCTGGTAACAATGTCCCTGTTTTCACCACAATACACATGGCCTAGCTATGCCTCCCAAGCCAGATGCCCTGTGTTTTACCCTCTTCAAGAAATAATCTTCCAATATTACCCTGGATGGGGATGGGGCAATCACTCTGTGGAATGGAATGAAGAATTAGAAGTAATCGCTTCTAAAATAGCTTTCTTTCCAGCCATTGGCACTTTCTTCATCCTCTTTATTTCTAGTTCCAGAGGAGCCTGGTGTCTTTGTTCCACTTTTCTCCCTGATGGTTTGAGATCACTTTTTCCTTGCCTCTGAGTTGGTTACTGCACATCTATCTGCTTTGCAACTTCCAAAACTTTGTTGCCATTGTTCCCTCTCCTTTTCATCTAGATTTGTCTTTTTTTTAAAAAAACAAAACAAAACAAAACAAAAAAATTCCTTTATATGGTCTTAGTGGGGTTACAAGAGAATGAAATTATGTGTTTAAGTTATCAACTTAACCTGGAAGCTGGAACTTCTTTTTTCACATTATTAGATTCAGTACATTTTTGCCTATTTGAAGACAAAAGCCATGTCCATTAATGAGATTTCTGACCATTTATCAAACAACTTTGTGCCAGGTGCTGTTGAGCCCTTTGTATGTGTAGACATGCAAATGGGAATAGATTTATCTTTAGTTTACAAAAGACAAAACTGACAAATTAAGCAGTGCACTCAAGGTCACTGCTAAAAAGTGGCAGCGCTGGGATCTGAATCCAGTCTAAGATTTGGGTTTTGAAACCCTGTGAAAGCTTTTAAAGTCCCAGTGCTTTCCTTATACCAGGAGCTGATTTGAACTGATGCCTGTGAATTCTATGGGGATCTCTGAGTTAATTGGACTTTGAAGGAGAAAAATATTCTGTCATGTATTAGGTTTAGTAACCTTGCCTGGGCTTTTGAAAAGTGAATGGGGCACCCAAAAAGTGTGAGAAGCACCTACTTTTCCCAGCTGCACTGCCTTGGGCCTCCCTGCCAACTTGGTGTGTGGCTGAAGGTCATTCATAGGCACTGTTGTGCTGTCTGTCCATAGAACAAAGCATGCATGGTTTTCTGGCCCACCCAGTAGAATGTGTGTCCTACTGGTGAGACTGTGCTGTAATGGTCTTATTTTTTGTATGGTTACAAGGCTAGGTAACTCATTGCCCATTCAATGTCATGAGTACTAGCATCTCATTTCCCTATTGGCAGTTTTCCTTTTTTTCAGCAACAGCATGAAGCCATTGATTTGCAGAATAAATACAGCAGTAAATGGGAGCTTTAAAGTCTTTACAGATTGAATTTTTTATTATGGTTTTCTGCAAACGTTTTTTCAAACCAAATTTCTGACCAAATTATGTCTCAAAAAGCTATGCTTCAAAGCTAAAATGTTGCATATATCTTTAAGTATGAACTAGATAAGTTTGAATATTAGAGTATTAGAAATATTGGTAAGCACTAAGGCCTTTTTTTTTTCAATGTTGAGAGTGTTATTCTTATAACAGGTTTCAGCTTTAGTGAGCTTTCTAAGCACGGCTACTTGCTTGTTAAGAATAAGATTCTGTTTATATTCTCATAACTATAGCTAGTCCTTTGCCTAGAAGAGTGTAATATAAAACAAATAGCTGAAAATAAGGGTTTTTTTTTTAATGCAAAGTAATATCAACCTGCCTCTGTATTGAAATTAGCTGGGGTTCCATTTTAATACAATGTTTCAAGCCAAATTATTTTTAGTCTCTATGGAGAGAACCCTTTTTATTTAAGGGATTAAAAGAATGCTGAAACAATTTCAGCTGCTTTAAAATGCACATTTGGGGTCTTTTCATGTTCTCTCAAGTTCTAAAGAAAACAACATTATAAGGACACTCTGTAAACTGCTTACAGTATTGGCTTTCAAATTTAACTAGATCTTACCTAGGAGAGAAAATGATGGATAACATATGCCTTGAGTATTTTGTTTAGGAGAAGTAAAATGCTTTACCTAATATTTTAATTTATTTTTTAACATTTTTCATCTTGGGAATATCATCTCTTCCATTCCTGTTACCCAAAGAAAAATATTTACGTGTTTCATATCAGAAAATTCTCCTATACCAAAGTCAGATTTTGAATCAGAAGAGAAATTTAGAAGTCCTTATCAACATAGACCTGCAATTTCAGAGTCACTATCCCTTTAGAGCTTTCATGAGGGGACTTATACTGGAAAAAGACTGGACTTTGGAGTTAGATGTAGATTTCAATTCTGGTCATACCTTGCATTCGTGGAAAAGTCATTTAATATCTCTTATCTTGTTTCTGCATCAGTAAAATGGGGATAATTCCCAGCTTGCATGATTATTGTAAGGTTTAGAGAGAAAACCCTCTCTAAATCTTACAATAATCATGCAAGCTGGGAATTATCCCCATTTTACCCATGGGGGGCCTACTACAGCAACTGGTGTATGATTGGGGGCTCTAATCATATTATAGCACTAAATGATAGCCTTTACAGCCTGTTAGCCTCCATTCTAAGGGTTTTATGTGTATTAACTCATTGAAGCCTCAACAACAACCTTCTAAAGTAGGTACTATATTAATATCTCATTTTATAGATGTGGAAACTGAGGCACAGAGTTTAGTGTGCTTAGAGTTATACAGCTAGTTAAGTGGTAGAGCCAGGCTTTAAACCCAGACAGTTGGACTCCAGAGCTTTTGTCTCTTTTTAATATTATTTTTCTCTTTTTAGTATTTTATATTAGTTTCAGACATACAGTATAATGGCTAGGCATTTACATAATTTATGAAGTGATCCTCCCGATTACTCTAGCACCCATCCAGCACTACACATAGGCATTAAAATACTATTGACTGTATTACTCATAGCTTTTGTCTTAACTGCTGTGTCTTAACTGTAGCACAGTGGTGGCTGATAGTGATGTATTGGATTGTGGTCATCTGCAGGGCAGAGTTCCCGCTTCATTCATCTGTGTGGCACCCATCGTATGCTGTATATAGTAGTAGGTGCTCCATAAGTGCTTGCTGAATGAGTGTATGAAGAAATTTCCATAACTTACTGAGGTGGGTCCCTTTTGCTACACAAAATATGTTTTCTTTGAGCTACTCAATTTCTCTGAGCCTCCATGCACCTGCTTTCACCTTAGAGTGCTGGTGCTAAACTCTGTGTTAGTATTTCTACTGAACTTTCTACAGTTTGGCTGTTCCCCATAGCCAACCTGGCCCTAATTGCCTCAAAGCGACTGAAAGATTTGCTTGATAAATACAAATCTTTGAAAGCTATTCCCCTAGAGCAGGAGTTGGCACAATGTTTCTATAAAGGATCAAGTAATAAACATTTTAGATTTTGCAGGCTATAGGATCTCTGTCACAACTTAAAAGTAACCATAGACACTAAATAAATGGTAGCTTAAAAGTAACCATAGACACTAAATAAATGGATGGGTGTGGCTGTGTTCCAAGAAAACTTTATTTACAAAAAGAATCTGGCTGGGCACATTTGACCTGAGAGCTGTCTTTTATCAGCCTTGCCACAGAATATTGGTTGTGCCCCTTTATGGTGCTGAAGAATCACCTAGAGCATACGTTTTTAAATAGGAATTCCTGGGTGTTACCCTGTTAAAGGATAACATTCAGAGAAAGATAAAATCATTTCTTTTTCATGCAGATATAAAAGTGAACACACGTTAATGATTTTATTTTACTCATATTAGGGAATCTAGCAGATATTATAAACACTTTGAAGGGAAAAAGTCAAAAAGCATAAATTTATGTTGAGTAAAGGAATTGAGTTGCAAATGGAGGCAAACTGATTTTTTTTTTCTAAAAGGGGGAGGGAAGTCAGTCAAAACTGAATGATGACTTTTTTTTATGTCTATCAATTACCTAAAATTTAGAGAGTTGCAAAATAGCATAGGCAATAATAGCTTTCAACCTGATAATCTGGAGGGATGTGCTATACTTAGACAATACAGTTTTCCTTTGAAACACATATTGTATATACCCCCCAAGAGACTGGTTCTATAGGTCTGATGTTCGACTAAGAAATTTGCATTCTGAACACATCTCCAAAGCTCTGGTCCAGCAAGGAGGCTTCGTACTACACTTAGAGGACCAATGTATTGCAGGTGCATTGTTGTTCTTTTTTCCTGGAATTCTTTCTGCTCTGTACCCTGATTTAAGGAAATCAACCCTCATCTTGTGAGATTTACTCACTCATTTGACCAGATGGATGACAAATAGTTTCTTTGTTGCAGAGTGTGATGGGGACAGGGGAAGATTGAGTATTGGGGAGAACTCATTGTTATCTTCTATCTTTACTATTTGCTCATGTCAAGGAGAAAAACCAAAGAGATGGAGGGACACTTGAATTGATCATAAAAATAGTTTACATGGACTAAGGAAAGGTGCTTACAATGGAGGACGATTAAACCTTGAAAGCTTTTGGTGCAGTTGTAGGAAGGTGGAGGAAGAGGGACTAGGATATTTAGGCCAGCATGGGAGGGACTGCAGGGTGGACGCAGACTGGAAAAGCAGGAAGCATGGATTTAAACAAGAGTACAGAGACCTCAAGAAGCATATTAGGGAAGTCAGAACTCATTAAATTGGCAATCCATTATACCAGTAGTCCCCAACCTTTTGAGTACCAGGGACCAGCACCAGTGGCAAGCGCTCCTATGAGAATCTACTCCTTGATGATCTGAGGTGGAGCTGAGATGGTGATGCTAGCACATGAGGAGCAAAGCAACTACATATACAGATGAAGCTTCCGTTGCTGGCCTTCCACTCACCTCCTGCTATGCAGCCTGGTTCCTAACAGGCCACTGACTGGTACTGGTCTGTGGCTCTAGGTGTTGGGGACTCCTGCATTATACATTTACTTTCTTGTAGATCTTGAACTGCCATCAGTTGTTCTGCTCCATCAAATGCTGTTCCTCCATGGACAGAATGGCAAATCTGGCTTCTGCAGTTCCAGAGGATGAGGAAGTTCAGAAAAGCCCCAGACTGTCAGCAAGCTGATTTCCTTTTCACTTGGTTTTCTCTGTATGTGACAAAGCAGGGTATCTGGAAATTACCATCAAATCAGGATTGTTGAAACCTAATTTCTCTCTGATTTGCTCTCCAGTAGGAGTAGTCCTTTGTGTCTGAGAATGAACATGGGAGAGTAAGGAAGGTTCACCCCCCTACAAGTCTTTCATTCATTTCTGGCTTCTCAAACTGTACCCCTAGTCACAGAGCTACCTTGAAAATAGTACTATTTTATGCTAGTGGGAGAGTCTTCATGTGAGCTCAGTAGTTTAAAGGGAAGGCATTTTTTCATCACCTAATTCTCTGAAAGATGTTGTGCTAGGTCCAGGGGTTTCAAGGGACAATGGACACTGATTCCCACCTGTGTGGAATTGGGAGCGGATAGTCATCTCTCTGTGGGTGGTGGTAGGTGGGGAGGCATGTCTTGTGGCACAGACTGGATAAGTGGTTGTGTTATACTGAAAGCTGAATGGTTTTGCTTCTTGGAATTGAAATGCTGACTTTAAGCATGTTATGTTCTTCTCACACCTGTGTCTTACTAAAGATTCCATGCCCCATCTTTTCTTTGCCCATTTTGCTAGCAATGTCAAGTTGCCACTCATTCCAAAATCTTAGCCAGTCTATAAATGTAGTTTTCTGCTGATGTCAAGAGCCTGAATGGTAAGAACATCTAGGTGGTGTCCACTGCCGCCCCTGGAACATTCCAGGCCTCTTGTTTGACCAGAAGACAGAAGCCATGGCAGCTATTTGGGCCTTAGTCATGCCAGGAATATAGCACTAGAGTCTACTCTGCTGGAATTTGGGATGTCTGAATATCAACCTCATACTGTTGCCCAACCCCTGCTGTGTTCTCTCTGCTTAGAGTACTTGGAGCCTCCTAAAAGAACGCAGTGATAGTGTGTTGTTCTCTTTGTGCAGGAGATATTCTTCCTGCTCTCACCTTGCTTCCACTCCAAAGGGCATATGAGATGTGGAAGGTTATCAGTGTTCATTACCTAAGGCATAGTTTCAGCCTTGAGTCTCTCTTGGATGGCTACCTAAAAGGTCTTTGTATGGTGTCAGATGGGTACCAGACTTATTGGGATAATCACTTTGTAAGTTATAAAAATGTCTAATCACCATTTTGTATACCTGAAACTAATAATATTGCATGTCAACTATAAGTTTAAAAAAGGTCTTTTTTATTGTTTCTGATAATGATCCTTTGCTACTTATTTTTAGAGCCACAGAGCCTTAAGGGGGCTGATAGCTGTGTGAAGGGCAGGAGCCTGTTTTTAGAAAGGACTTATTGTCATTTTACATTCATAACCCTTAGTTCCTAATTTAGACTGGAAATCTGAGCAGCACTGTGACTTCCACAGTGTTGACATTCTCTATTTTATATTCGTAAGTTGCCAACATAGGGTACACTGAAAATGAACTGCAAAATTTTAGACAATTTAAGAATGGAATTTTAGAATTGTCTGGGGGCTTTCCTGCATTGTATAAATCATCTTTTATTTGGGAATTGTAGATAGTAATGTTTTTAAAACCTACATTGCGATGAGATGAAAAAGAAAAATTATTAAAGCAATGAGCTATCTAAACCAAAAATGAAGCTACTCAGATTTTTCTAATTTAAAGATAATATATTTCCCCATTATTTTCTCTAAGACAATAGTATGTTCTGTGCTAGAGAAATGAGTGTGATGTATTTATTGTTATGCAGATCTTTTTGGAAGTTCCTGAGGGACATGGCAAGGGTGGGTGGACTTGTCTGCCTAATGTCACAAGGTGGAAACCCATGTTTTGTTTTGTTTTGTTTTGTTTTTTCTGAGAGAAATGATGGAACATGGAGGAAAAGCAGGTAGGCGATCCTTGAGTAGGGTGGGCTGACTTCTGCAATAACACAATTCTGACATTCTCCTTACATTTCAGTTGCAACTCTAACCCATCAGGGATGCCAGACCATTAGGAAAATCTTCTTCCTGGGTTTCACTAACCTGACTACCACCAAGTAAAGAATTCTCCACATGGAAGCAGATGGGATGGCCAGAAGTAACTCTTGCTTCTTGTCAATCAAGGTCCTGCCTTGATCTTTGCATTCTTTCCTGGGAGATAGGCCCAGAATCTGCAGCACAGGAGAACATGTAGCATTTGAAAGTCTTCATCTTACCATCTTTGGTTTAGAAATTGCTTGCTTTTTCTGTTTGAGACTGACAGCTAGATTTTTTTTTAATTTGTAGCCCAGCTGAAGCAAGGAATTTGTCACCGTGAGCCTACAATTTCTGTCTAGAAAAAAAAGTTATAGAAGGAGTCAGAAGCCTCCCTTCCCAACTCCAGCAATGGCCTGGTCTTGCCTGTAGAGATTTGGCTATAAGGTGTGGGCAGTTACTGTATTGTTCACTTTTAGCCTTCCAGGGAGCAACCCTAGCTTAAGAACCCACAACCGCTCAGCTCAGGGCAGTGAGGTAACCTACCATCAGGTAGAGCGCTAGACATAGGGCAGGTAGGGTCTTAGTATGTCTTGGCATGACATTTGCTAAGGAATAAAGAGTGTGGGAAGACATGTTACTGGGTTCTACCCCTTAGTTTCCTGTAATTGCTGACTCATAGTGGGCAGGGCATATGGTTTTCATCACTCTATTCCAGATATTTAGCATGATACCTGGCACATAATAGAAGCCCTGTAGATATGTACTTAGAACCTGCCAGAATTAAAGATGCTTTCCCTTCTAGATTGATTGGAACAATGTACAAGTCCTAAAGGCATGAAAAGGTAACTAAGGGTGTTCGATTCTGGTAGTCAATTACCAAAAAAAAATTACTGTCTATACTCTAAGAAAAAGACTGATGTCTGATGTGAGAAGGCTAGGTATCAGCAAGGAGAGCATAGATTTAAAAAGACATTTAGACATTTCAGTTTACTCTTAGAATATACTGCTTCATTGATTTTTAAGTAAGATCAGCTCATAACATAGAGTTTTATTTTTATTTTTAAAGACAATTTTTTTTACCTTTATATAAAATAGTGATTTAAGAAGTCCTGTGAAGGAGTACCTGCTTATTTTGTCATTGGAAGTTTTTTTTTTTAAAACTTTTAGGAAGTAATCCTAGTAAACCAAACCAGCCTCTGAGTAAGATATTGTCTGCCATTATAGCTATATGAGAAGAGTTATAGACCCTGGCTTTTCATTTTTTTTTTTTTTTGACTGGCATATCTTAAACAAAAATCCAGCTAGAGAAAGGACAAGAGTAAAGTAATAAGATCTAAGACTATAAAGAAAAGAATGAATGATCTGAGGAATTCTCATTAAAATATTTCAAACAGTCCCCTGGACACAAACTGGTAATGGTGGTTGGCTCCAGGATAGGGGCTCTGCTATTCTCTTCACCATATAATCCCTTTGTGTCTTTTAAATTTTATATTACATTCATTTGTGATCTTTCAGAAATTAAAGAAAAAAAAAAAAACCCACAGCAGCTTCCCGATGAGAAAGAGGTAATAATTGCTGTGTCACTTGTCTTTCAAAAACAGTATCCAGCTCTGTTAGTGATTGTGTTAAGCCATCCCACTTGGTTTTGCTGATGTAATTACTTTCCAATGAGGCTTATTTCACAAACAGATGGAGATGCAGAATTTTAATCCAGGGTATGCTTTATAGATGAGTAACTTCTACATTTACAATCTACCATTTAGCTTTTTATAATCAATAATCTATGAACACCTTATTTATAAAGCCAAAAAGAAGTGGTTTAATGTAGTACTCTGCTTCTAGATCCCTGAAGTAAGTCTGAAAATTTTCAGGTTGCCAGGTCTTGGTCAGACCACAGTCTGTTGATTACTGGCTTTAAACTTACTTTTTAAAAAGAATTTAAAAATTTTCATGCTCGGTTTTAGGATCTAAGCTTTCTTTGATTTGCCTGGGACTGAAAGGCTCTAAGTAACAATTTCTGTGGTGCTGAATTAAAGGCTGTAACTTTGGTTAAAACTCTGACTGATATGTGATATCTTGCATTAGATTAGAAATGAGTCCTTTTGGAAAAGTGGAGGAATTGATAACTATGTTGGCAATTGAACTTGAATAGAGTGTAAAGACTGTGGTGAGGCAAAGAAAAACAGGCCTCTTTCTCATACTTGTGTTTAATTGTTTAATCTTGGTTTCCCTAACTCACTCAGTTCACACTTGGTCCTTTTCTTTCTTTCGCTGATGATGAGTATGTGATAGTGTGATCCACAAAGCAGTATGCAAATATGATTTGTTCACTTAATTCCGTGTTTGGGACAGTCTTGCCTACTGAGGATAAGAAGCTGATTTTTCTCCTCATTTACATAACAGGCAATACAGTATGAGAGATGGAACCAAAGATTTGAGGTCAGAAGAGCCTCATCTAGCTTTTCTACATCTAGCTTTTCTACAACCTTAGATGGCTGGCCTTGAATATCTCAACTGAGTTGCAGATTTTTTTTTTGCACATTTGAGTACAACCCCTGCTCACATCACAGTGAGGCTGTGGAGTTCTAAGGGGAACCGTGTGAGGCAACACTTTATAAACACTGAAGTGTGATCATCATCAGTTTTATTTATTTCCATTTGTAAGTGTTACTGGCAGACTCTATGGTTTCTGAGAAACTTGGCTTTCATTAGAATGATGGGACATGCTACTGAAACTAATTCCATGTGGGAAATAAGATCGAAGACCTTCCTGGAGCTCAGCTTCCATCTTTCCAATTAAGCAAGAAGAATATTGAACGTCAATCACTGAGAATTTTAAAGTTCACTGTATATTCCAGGAAATTCTCTCAGCTTGGTTTCCAAGGTACTCCATTCTCTTGGTTTTCCTTATACTTCACTGTTTTTTTCAGCCTCCTTGACTAGTTTTTCCTCTGCTCTCCAAACTCTTAATACGGGCAGGCCCCAGGTCTCAGTCTGTTCCTCTTTTCTCTATACTTACTCCCTTGGTGGCTTCATCCCAGCTCATAACTTTTTAAATACCATCTAAATCCTGAAAACTCCAAGATATTTTCCTGAAACCCAAACTCATATTCCATAGCCTTCTCTAGTTTTGATATGTCCAACTGAATGTGTCCACAATATAAACTGATCCTTTCTCCTCAAATAACAGCAATAAAAAAACAACCAGTTCTACCTATAGCTGCACCCTTCCTTAAGCTCATACTTATTTGTTTCCCAAATTATGTTTTAGGTATTTCTCCATGCCCTTCCCCCTTCCCACCAAGTACATGTGGCAGAGTCACATGGAGGAGAAATAAGCATCCCATGATAGAAATTAAACATGTTGTCATTCATTTCACTTATTTTAAGGCTGAGGACACAGGCCCAAGGTCTCAGGTTCTGTGGATTCTTGTTCTCTTGGCAAATAGCTGTGTGAGCTTTTATTTCCAGAGCCATCCAGTATAGTCATATATAAAGATTGAATAGCCCAGACTGACTTCAGGCAAGAGGTACAATCAAATAATATACAAGTATTAGCCATGATTTTCCATTCAGCATTTTTGTTTTCTACCCAGTGAGCCACAATCCTCAGCCCTCAAGAGTACTGTTATTTAAAACTTTGAATCATAAAGCTGTATGAAGGCTAGCAGCTAGAGGAAATATTGGTGCTAGATTGGTTCTGACCATATACATTTCTTGAGACCCCTAAGACCAGATTCCTGATTAAAGGTGCTATGGAAGTGGAAGGGCAAATTATTGTATTTATTTTTAGATTATTAAATTATTTATTCTAGCAGTGCAGTAACTTGCCTGCTTTTTGACTAATAAATGTTGATGTCTCTTAGTAGAGTCTTAATAGGGCTTAGTAAGCTTACAGATTCTTAGTCATAAGTTTTAGTATTAATTTTCTCTAAATCAAGAAACATTGTCTAGAAATAGTTCCTAGAGCCTAAAAGATTAGTGGAGGAAGAAACAAGTGATCAAGGCAGAATTATCTTGCCTGATTATAAGTAGTGTATTTAATCTTTCTGTATCTTGCTCACTTGAATTAAAAAGTAAAAATATAATTTGAGTGTCCATCTTTTAAGGTGGCAGTTCTCATCCTTGGCTGTACTTTGGCATCATCTGGGGTGCTTGAGGAATATGAATGCCTGGGTTTCACCCTCAGAATCAAGATTCTTAAAAGATTCCCAGGGGATTCCAATGTGCAACCAATGGTTGAGAATTCTTGTAATGGGAACTTGAAAATACTTTGCAAATGTCTGTCCTAATTTTTTCTTTTTGGAAGAGACAAGAACTTCCTTGGAATTGTCAATATCTTTTACTTATTTGTGGAAGATATGAAAAACGGTTCCCCTTTACTTTTAAAAATTATACTTCTCCAGAATCTGGAACGCTAGCTACGTATACATAGACAGTTACCAGGGCATGGAGCAGATACATTTCATACCCTATTCAGTGTAGGAGATTCTTATTAGTGTTCTCCTTTAATGTGTCTGAACCCTACCACCATCTCACTATCACCTGGCCAGTAAGTTGCAGGCCTGAGATTTGAACCCTGATCTTTCTGAGCCCAAAACTCTTTCGTTTAACCACTGGGACAGAGTATATTAGGATTCACCAAAACCCGTTTCATTTTCTTGCTAGGCACATGGCTAGACTACCTTTCCCAGCCTCCTTCAAAGTGAGGTGTAACATATGACTGGGTTCTAGTTAGTGGAATGAAAGTAGCTGTAACATATGCTACATCCATGTCTGGCCTTCCCAGATTATCCTTTATTTTTCCTCATCTGCTGGCTACAAGTGAGGACCACCTTTGGAAGGCCACTTGCCAAATACAGTATAATTCTACATGAACAAGAAAAATAATGTTAAAGGAGAAATTTGGGGGTTTATCCATTTGAGCAGCCAGCCCTACCCTAACTACTGTGTATTAATGACTCAGTGAAAAGGGAAAGGCTGAAGATTATTTGGAGAGAGGTAAGCAATGGACTTGAGATCCTGGGGTGTGCAGTCCAGAGCACAAGTGGAAGTGTTAGTCTCAAACAGGTGAAAGGACACATCTTTGATTTTGACAAATTGAGAAGGAGGATGAAGTAAGTGTGGATGCAGGTACACTTAGAGGTATGGCAGGAAGTTAAACGTATTTTTTTCTGATGGCTTCAATTTTCTTTGTGATGTATAAGAGATAAGTCATCTATGGCAACTTCATGAGGTAGGGTAGGTGGTATGAGGAGCTAAT
>NW_006441063.1:2933812-2936474 GCF_000325575.1 Pteropus alecto | reverse complement strand
TAAAAGGGAGATAATAGCAGCATAAAAAATTCATTAAGGATGGAAATTGTGAGTTTGTCACTACAAAAATTATGTTTCTCATTTCCTACTATTTCTTCAGCGCTCAGCATTGTGCCTAGGACATAGTAGGTTTTGATAAATGATTGACTGAAGAATAAATATAGTGACACTAAAGAAGTGAGAACTGGAAAATGGGGGTGGTATGGGCAGAGTGTGGGATTTTTAATTCACTATTCTGGAGGTAGAGTGTTTTCAGATGCTGACATTTTATGTTGCAGCCATGGGAGTAGGTGGTAACAATGGAATGGAGGTGAAGTTCATTGCCATTGGTGGATAACTCAGGACTGAAATGCTAAAGGCAACAAGTCACCCTGGATGGTAGATAGGTCATGGAGCAGATGGTAAAATTGTTGACCAGCTGTCAATCTTTAAAAAATATAAAGGGATTGGTACTTCAATAGGAAGAGGTAAAGTGTGGAATATGGTATAGCCAGATGGTCTGAGCATCAGGGGAGAAGGGATGGCTGCAAGTGAAAGGGCAATGGTCTGGACAGGGCACTGGATCATGTCAAAAATGCTAACAAGCTTCATGTTGGGTGTAGAAAAGGTCACAGAAGACATGGTAGCCTTAGAAGAGAGCTAGATTCTTCTACAGAGGGTCAGGAGTTGAAACAGATATTCAGAGGGGAGCTTATGCCTCAGCAAAAGGATCTGAGTTTCAATGGAAAAACTTTGGAGGGAGTTTGCAGTATGTATCAGTTACCTCTTGCCATATTAATGCTGTTTAAAAATTAACCACAAAACCTCAGGGATTTGCAAAAATAATTGCTTATTACTCATGTTTCTAGAATCTGATGGGCATAGCCTACGTGGCTCTAATGATCTTGGTTGGGCTTAGTCATATGTCTGGAGGTCGGCTAGCTGTCAGCTGATCTATGCTGGGGTAACTTGGCTTTGTTCCATGTATCTCATCTTCCCCGGACCAGTAGACTAGCCTGAACATGGCTTTATCATAGTGAGGAAAGCAGACAAGAGTGGAAGCAAACATAATTTCTCAAGTGATTTTCAAGTCTCTGCTTGGGTCATATTTGCTAATATCCTATTGGTCCAAGCAAGTCACAGAAATAAACTCAGAGTAAGTCACAAAATTATATGGCAAAGGGTATGGATGTAAAAAGAGGTAAGAAATTGTGGTCATTTTTATAATCTACCACACTTTGGGAAAGTAGATAGGGTAAGGAACTCAAGAGACTGTGACTAGAAGGGTTTGAATCTAGAGGAGAACAAGGATGACTTTTAAGTAAAACAAATGTAGTGTATGCTTGGTAGAAGCATTGGCTTCTACCTCTGATGACCTCTGATGGATTGGTGGTGGGCAATCTGAATCCTGTCAAGAAAAGTATGATACATGTACTTTCTTAGCCTTATTTATAAATGGGCATGTTAACATTTTTCCAATTGTTAAGATTACAATAAGGTAATATGTTTGAAAACATTTTGTGAATGATGAACTTATGATATGGGAGTAGGTGTGCATCAATCAGTTGGCAGCTAGGTAACCCTCAGCATGTAAGTCCAGCCAACATCACCAGAGCCACACCAAGGAATGTTGAGGTCAGATTACCATGTAAAGTATGTATGGATGTGTCAAACACCTACCAATGCTTCAATGATTCCAACCACAGATTCCTGGAAAAAAATTCTTCCTTTATTATTAGGAGACTATCAAATTGAGTAGCTTTTTCCCCTGGGGTGGACGGCATAGATAACTGATATCAGATGGCCTGGAAGAAGACAGACTCTAAATCAGAAATAATGCATGGCTCCTCTAGAGGACAATGTTCTCCACCCAGCCCCTGCTAAGTCTTCTGGTGGCAGGACTTCATAGCTCTTTCAGAGAACCTTCTCAGAGCCCTCTGTAGTGGAATATGGAAAATGGATCTGCCTAACTCCCAGAGTGGCTTGCTCTAGGCTGGCTGTTTGACCTCCCTTGGCTAAACGTGAACTTCCTTACTGATTAAGAGAGGCTTCTCAGATGCAGGGGTCTAGACCCTTTTGCCCCCTCCTGGGAGGTGTCCAGAAGCAGGGTCCATTGGTGTTTATCCCGAGGACTCTTCCCATGTCCCTGCCCACAATGGGGCAAGGGGAACTATGTTGGTAAATGGAGTCTCAGGAGAGTTTTGCAGGTCCTAACCCAGGTATGTAAATTATTTCTGGAGTGATCCTGGTCACATTTATGAGGACTCATTTGTGACTGAACATGGCTCCAGAGGCCTTTTCATCCTTGGAGCATACTGCCCATCTGTGGAGGCTTCCAGATGAATCTCATGCATCTTAAGTAGCACAATAAATATCTCTACATGCAAGATTTTATTATTTGCCTTATTCCTCTATGTTTCATCTCAGGTCTGTATTAGAGTCATTCACTAGGGTATATTTAGGTTTGTTTTGTGAAACTGACATATGGGATATGTCTAAAAACTGAAATCTGTAATGAGAAATTTCTGCCTATTTATTTTAGAAATCATTAATGTAGCTTAGTATTGGCCAAGTGTTGACAATGTGAATTCCTACTGTGAACTTTTAAATTTTGACCAGAGGCCAACTTGTTTACAAATTTACTGTAATAGAGATATATTACAGAAACTTGGCAACAAGCCTG
>NW_006441063.1:2918677-2933739 GCF_000325575.1 Pteropus alecto | reverse complement strand
TTCTCTGCCTATTTTTTTTTTTTTAAGGAAATGCCTCTGCCACTGAACATTGGTGCCTGGTGCAGGATTTATCAGAATTAGAGTGAGGACTGTCATTCTAGTGGCTGGAGGGGTTGGGAACAATGATTGTTACTCTAGTGAGACACTGAAGTCCACTGGTTGGGGTTCTTGTAGCTCAAAATGAGGAGTCTTTCTCTCCCTCAGTCACTATCCTCTGCTGAGATTACTAGCTCTGACCTAGCTTGACTTGGGCCCAGGGTTTTTTCTTCCTAAATTACGTACCCCATTGCTGCCCCTGCCAGCTTTTCTAGACCACCTGCCTAGTGTTTTTTTTGGGGGGGGGGGCGGGGAAGCAGGGCTAGCAGCAAGGAGAGGGGAGTTAGTATTGAGGGAGATATCGGGAGCCCCTCCTGCATGTTGCTCATTAAAAATCAGAACATATGTCCCAAGGAAATTCATGCAATGCGGGATATTTTCATTTTCATAGCCATTTTTAATGGGCAATAAGTTTTGGGTCTTAGATCATCTTTGGGCTTGGGCTAAGTAGCATAGATATAGTAAAGAACTATGCCATGTACTTTAAATGCTTTTTCCATTTGATATTTTTGTTTTCTTTTAAAAGAAAGTCTATAACAGTTTATTCAATAGCAACATAATGTGAGCCTCATATGTCATTTTCGTTTTCTAGTGACCACATTACAAAGTAAAGAGAAAGAAGTAAAATGCATAAAATATTTTGCATTCTTACGTCTCATAGTAAATCTTTGAAATTTGGTGTGTATTTAAGTGCATCCCAGTTTGCAGTAGTCACATTTCAAGTGCTCAACAGCCACTGTGGCTAGTGGTTACTATAATGGACAGCACAGACATTAAGAGCGTGATGTGATATGGTGTGGAGAGTCTTTCACCACAGTGCTCATATTGTTGCTGTTGTTAGCAGCATCATTTTGATTAAATTTTGGACAATATACTTGAAGTGCTTAAATTGCATTCATAATTTTCACACTGTTTCCCTGATTACTCGTCAGCTTCTTGTTGTTTTTTGAGCAGACTTGAAGGAGAACTTTTGGAGAATTACTGCTGTTTCCAAAAGAGCTTTGGAATAATAAAGCTAAGCATAAAGTTTCAGCCTGACTGTGATGCAAGCCACTTCATGTGACTGCATATACATGATGACTCAGCACTTTAGTTACTCCTCTTATGAAAAAGGACAGAAAGTGTTAGACTCAGAGGTAAAATACCTATAAGAGCATTAAAGCTTGTGGCAGCTTAATGGTGTTCCAACCCAAGGGCCTCCAGTGCCCTGAAGTATGGCAACATTGCATGTGTACGTAGGGCTTTCAGAAATGTAGCCTTTTTACAGTTTTTTCCCCCCAATTTTTTTTTGTCTTTAGGTCTGCTCAATTTAGTATTTATTTGTTGTTCTACAATGGTAGAGTGCCTTTGCAGCCTTGTCTATAAACTGAAAACCACGTCATTCTTATCTAAATGGCATTGGCTTTTTTTTTTTTATCTTTGGAATTGGCCTAATTGTATAGTTATGGCCAGAATGATTTTGGTTTCTAGCTTATAATATTGTACAATGGAAGCATTAGGATTCTTGTGGTTGTGCTTAAGAAGAATGAAACGTTTCCAATATTTGGAATGTTGTAAAGGAGAAGAGAACAAAAAGCAATGATTTACCCATTTTAATTTAGATATTGTATGCTTATTTATAATCCAAAATGTCTAAGTCAATTTAGAAAATGGTTATGTCCTTCACGTAGTCTAAGAAGTGTTGCCATGTACTGTTACATTTATGATTTTGAATTATTGCCAAATACACACTTGTTTCTAGAGAAAATATGTAATGGATATACCTCTCTGGTTTGTAGCCGTCTTTACATTAATAATTTTTAAAAATTAACAAGCCATGGGCTTAAAGGGTGGTAAATGCTCAAGCCTCTTCTAACACATTCTAAATGAGTCTTTTTTTAAGTTTAATTTTCTATTTCATACTGTAGAACTGGATTTACCTCCATCTAGACTCAAAGTTGAGCCTAATGAGAGGACTATGCCACATTGGTATGCCCAGATAAAGACTGTTTATGAATGTTGCAATATCCTTTATATAATATGATTTAAATTCCAATATAGCTACAAATGGGAATCAAATATATGTAGGGCAGTTTTTGTGTATATCTCTAATATCTGAATGCAATGATTATGTTGTATGTACTGTATACATTTACACCATTAGATGGCCAGCATATCTTTCTTTTTTAATCTCTCTTATTTTTTCTTTCAACTTTTACAGTTGTCTTTTTGGTGTGGTCTAGGATAGATTTAGATGATCTCATTTTATTCCTGAGTCACTTTGAGAAGACCCCTGCGATACAACACCACAGTTGTGCAGAAATGCCCCATCTATGATGACAAGTGAGCACTGCTCACATCTATGTCTGTTTAGTACAAAAGCAGAAGTAGAGTACCAAGCACTGGATAAATCTCGAATACTAGCCTTTTAGCCTATGCTGCCCTTTTACACATTTCTCTGGAGCAAAGTGACGCAGGTAGATTTTTTCCTCTTTAAATTATATAATGAATGATCAGTTTGCTAGAATTCTTCATGTTCATACGTATAATAATTTTTTGAACATGAACAGTGCTTATTAAATTTTTAATCTACTGAACATGAAAGTAGATATTTTCCATCTGAATTGTTAACATTAGTTATTGTTTTTTATACTGGTATCCTAATAGTGGTGGTCTCAGTGCATTTTATGGGAGGATGTTTGAGAACAACTTAAAGGAAAACTGGTGAGAATTGGCATGAATGTATCTTGGAATTGCCACAGACCTTTTGGGAATTTCAGTTCCCCACTTATTTAGAGACCACTTGAATAAACATTACCTTACTTTTTGTTTTGATATTTTTTTTCCCCACCAGAATCTCGGGTTTAAAATGGAGTAATTGCTGTGGTTTCAAGACACCTTATCTATGGCTCCCCTAATTTGGGAAGATGTGGGTTAAAGAAAGAGCAGTTCCTTATTGGCTCTATGACCCATTATACCTTAGCATAAAGTTGAAAGTACTAAAACTCTCAGCTCTCGGGTTGTGATGTTACTTCTCCAGGACAATGCTTTCAATAGGTGTAAAATTTCCGAAGGCTTTGTTAGCTCTGGTAAACCTTTGATATATTTTACACAATTATATTTGTAAGTCTTAGGGCTGTGTTAAAGTCTGGAGAAGATACATTATTTAAAGAACATTCTTTAGTGAATTTGTTCTAAAATTACACCTGCCTTAATTGGTGTAAACTGCTTGCTTTCTAATTGTGCTAATGCCATTAAGATTTAAACAATATGTCATCCTGAAGTTGCCCCAGACAATTAATCTTCATTTTGTACCTATAACATGACGCTAATTAGTAAAATTTCACTAGACAGAGTTGTAGGATTCCAAGTTAGTGTTTATTCAATTTGCATAAAACTCTCCACAACCAGCTTCTCCAAAATCAGTGGTTATTAAATCTTTTTAGAAAATTTTATTTCTGAGCAAAACTGTTATAAGATACTCTCAAAGTAGAAGCATTAAAATGTTAAGTTTGAGTTGGGAGCAAAGAGAATTGTGTTAAAAGTAGAATGAGGGTTAATTTCAGCTGCCAATTCTGTTGAGCTACTGTACCTTTAAGAGTTCCTTTCTGGCTACCAACAAGCAAATGGAAGTGAAGGTTTCAAATGGTTCACCTTCTGGTATTTAATTAATCTTGGAAAAAGTTGATGTCCAGTTTGATTTCATGACTTAATACTGTAATATTCATTGACTCTCATTTGTCAACATTACACTGTCAGGAAGGTATCTCTACCAAGTGTTATACTTGTGAATATCTACAAATAGCTCTTATCAGGGAGGGAACACTTTAAGGCTTGAATGTTGAGTGATGACTTCATTATTGATATTACTATTAATGAGAAAAAATTTTGTTTTAGTACTCAAGAATATAAACCAGACCAATAACTGATAAAGAGGAAGAAAGATGTAGGATGGTAAACTTTAGGAGGATATGCAGCCATACAGGGAAAGAAGACTAAAGGTCATTTGGTTTCTTTTTTTTCTTTTTGACCTACAAGTCTCTTCTGCCATTTCTTGGATCAAGGAGCATCCAACCTCCAGAGATGGGGAGCATATGACCCTCCACCAAGTCATCTAAGGCAATGTGGTATAGGTTCGTGTACAAAAAGTTTTCTTAAATATCTTTTCTTGAAATATCTATTTTTTCAGTCTTGTTTTAACTTGGGGGAGTAAGACAGAATAAGTACTTGTATGTGATAAGCTTAAAATTTTTAAATATCTAGAATGTTTTTTCTGATGTTAAAGTCAACTCAATTTAAACTATTTCTTAGGGAGAAGATTTTAGTTTTTTTTAGTAAGAAGCCAGTGCTCCTAATTCATTCAACCATCAGATGATTATTGAGTACATACTTTGAATAAGGCCTTATAAAATTATATAATGCTTGAATTTGGCCTTAAGAGAAGTCTAAAATTGAAGCTATGTACACAAATGATAGATACAAAGTGGACCACAAAACCAGTAATCTTATAGATGCTAATAAGTTTAATTTTTAAAGGAATCTTGTTTTCAGCAAAAATAATCATTACATTAGAAAACTTTTTGTCAACTGCTTAGTATATTTATAATGTTTATTGAGGTAGAGATGTAGCTACTTTTCCAAGTAAATCTAACTGGTTAACTTAGTCGAGGATTTTTTTTTAACATACACATTCACTTTAACTTTTTATCCATTTATTACAGAATTCAAATTTTTGATATTTTGTTCATGTCAGCATGAACGAATTATTGGGTTATGTAGCTAATTGAGCATTTTTATTTATGGGTTAGTGCCATTTGGTTTCTTAGTTTTTATTTTCCTTTTAGATTTATAAATGCTTTCTCAATTCAAATAAAGTAGGTCATAGAAGGACTAATAATTTATTGACACAGCTCTTTGCAGCATCCAGATGATCCTTATAAAATTTCTTTCCAGCCTCTCAATGCCTTGTGAGATAGGGCAGGGACATGAGAAAATTGAGACTCAGAGATGTAAGAACTAGCACTTGAACCTCAGCTGTCTGATGTCTCTAAAACTCTGCTGCCTGTGTGCATAGGCTGATAAGAAGCCTTGGTCAGGAGGGTTCTGGGAAGTGAGCCCTTCCCCCATGAGAACACTTAATCTAGGACAAAAGCCAGAAGCAGGATATGGCCCATCAGGCAGGGCTGTATCCCTGGTTCTGACTCCATGGTGAACTTCCAGGCAGTGAACCCTTCCTGGTTTTTGCACTTCAGTATCTGCTGATTGGACTCTCTGCAGACTCTACTACTGCCATTTCAGATCCTCCTTCCTCTCTTCGTTGGATATCAGCCTTACACAGACATGTATTTGGGGGTGCTTCTATGACTTATGACTTCCCTCGGTGAAAATAAATGACATCTTTACTTAGAACTCTGAAGGTTAGAAGAAAAAAAGAGGTAATTAAGACAGTCCATGAAATCAATTTTCAATTAATTTAAAAGAAAACATACTCCAAGACCTAGTTTGAATTTTCTACTTTAATTTGGGTGGAGGGGTTTTCTAGTAGAGGCCAAAATGCCTTTTCAGAAAGAAAAATATTATGGAATGTCTCTTCTGTTACATTTTGGCAAGAATATTGGGGGCAGAGACAATGTCGTAAAGGGATCTTGCTTCTGTACTCATTCCATTTCCTGAGGAAGATGATGTAGGTCTCTGGTGAAATTGCTTATGAAATCGACATTGTTTCCTATTCTCTGTTGACAAGGATGAATATTTCATTTTTAGAAATGTCCTTGTCAGAAAGAGAAGAAAAATAAAGCAAGCTTTGGAATAATCTGAAATAGCAATGCTGATTTTTAATGTTTATTGAACACTTACTGTGTGTCCATACAATGTGTTACTTCATTTTGTCCTTAGCACAACCTTGTGAAAAAGGTAGTAATCTTATCTTCACTTAACAGATAAGAAAATGGAGGCAGAGAATAAGTAAGTTGCCCGGTCCCACAACAGTAAATTGCAGAATGGTACTCTAACCCCTTTTCTAAAACACTGTTACACTAGTTGTATAGGCACTTTCAGGTGAGGTGAGCTGTGGGTCTCTGTGGCCACCCATTGCAAACTCCAGGGGTTGCCATGCAGGTCTTAGTTAATGAATAGTAACCCATGAAATTCATTGGCAGGCTTCCTGTTTCTGACAAAGGATTCAATTACTCATTTTCAGACAGAACTTAAAAATTCTTTACTGGCAGCCCCAGTGATTTATATGCATTCCCTAATTAGGGAAAAATGTTTTTGTAAAACTTACATGGGTTGTACGCCAGCCTCAGACAAGCCACATTTGAACCAAATACTGCAAAAAACCTCTTGCTGTTGATAATTAGAGTAGCTTAAGGATATCTGCCCTCTCCACACTTTAAGAAGTCAAACCACTCAGCATTAGGACAAGAGCTGTTTTTTTTTTCTTTTCCCTTGTTCAAATTATTTCATAGCCATTACTCTGACTTTGAGTGAATAACTTCTTTCTTTCTTCATAGAGAAACATTTAAAATTGCAAATTACCCTGCTCCAAACAATTGTCCTGGTTCACAAAAAATTTTTTTATGCTCAGGATCAGTGAGACCACAAAGCAAATTCCTGAGTTAATTTTTAGGTGAGAATTAGCACAAAACGTAGAAATTGTGGAAAAAGTTGGAACTCCAGCCCTAAGGCCATCATGTTGAACAAAAGTAAAAGATGACATCAACAGTAGAGGACAGTGCTGAGGCACCTGGTGGAATGTGCCTGGCCAAAAAACCACAGGCCTGTTCCCTTTGTGACTAGCAAAGCCAGTATGAGGGCCATGCAGAGATTTTTTTTCCCAAGATGTTCTCTAATAAAACTATGGTCCTATTGAAGAAGCATCACAGGGCAAATTGCAAAGATGTCACAAATCGTGTGGCTATAAGAAATCACTTCTTCATAATCTAGGTTCATTGTCACATCCTGACATTTGGGGAGATTTTTCCTTAGCTTGTCACACTGGAAGTTCCTGTGTCCTGGTAGAATTTCAGCTTACTGCTGCTTTTGGTCTCCTGCAAATTGGCTTTTGAGTATTCTAACAGGCAAATTTCCTTCATATAAAATTCTTGAAGTGCTGTTTTTAATTCATATGATCTGTGAGTGCCCATGAATACAGTTATTCTGATGTTATTTTAACCTTGTACACCATGGCACATATTTGCTTTGTCTAAGATTCCTTTTCTAGTTGACTTCTGTTTTACATGCTCAAGGCCATGTGCCTTTCGTTCTTGTCTTAGAAATGTCATGGCAGTCATTGCTTAATTTCTTTTCTGGGTCCCTTGGGTGGCCCAATTCAGCAGAGCTTGGTTTTCTTCCGGCTCCGTTTATTGTTGGGGATGCCGAACTCAGTTTTTCCCTCCTGGTGTCTCTTGAAACGAAGCCATCTTTCCTCACAGGAGAGTAAACCCCTGCTGTTAGGAAGTCTTTCTGTGTGCACATGTACACAGCAGTTTGCCAATAGGGAAGGCTGCCAATGGTTTTCTCTAGTTGTAAGGAGTTCCCCCCGGCCCCAGATGGCAGTGCTATACCACACGGTTGGCTTTCAACACAGTAGGCTCTTCATAGATAGAAGCTTCTTTGTGGAGAAGTGCCTCTGGTGTTTTCAGGGTTCCCAAAGATATTTGTGACAGTTGAGTGATACCAAAAAATGTTTTCATGTTGTAGTGATTTTTGGCTTATTTTGAAGCAGATGATGTGTTGAGATTAGGGTATACTGTAGGCCTCTCAAGAGGTAACAATTTGTCCCAGCTCAGGAGGGCTGGCTGGCTGTTACATCAGACCTGGAGCCTTTGAGAGTCCCCTAGAATCCCCACCCTTGAATGGCCTGTTGAAAGAAAGTGTTAAGGATTTTCCACTATGTGCCTTGACTTTGTAGGGCATAGCATGGCTCTCTGGCTAACTCTGTGAGGGGGCAGAAAGGTCAGCTCCCCAGAATGATACTTTAGGGAGCTATAACTCCCTCTCCATGAACTCCTCAATTCTGGCAAAATGCTGTAGGCTTTAATCTTCTGTCCATTTTTTAATTGAAATTGTGTTGACTTGTCACCTTAACTGTAGTATGTTCTCTCCAAAAACGCAGAGCAGACCCTCTAGGGTAAAATCTGATTGCTACCTATAAACAACTTTTTCAATAGAGTAGAAGATACCAGAATGTATACCGTAGTGAGAGTAAGCATTGCTTTGAGAAACCTTCGGTTACCTCCATGAGATAAGTATGGTATCCCCACTTGACACATGAAATAAGGAAGGCTTTGCCCAAGTTCACTCACAAGGTTAGGTAGTCATGGGAGCTGGGTTAAGTTGTGTATATGGGGTTTCAGTATAAATCTTCTTATATAAATCGATTATGGTCAAGTCTGAAGTTCCTGCATTGGAGGGTCCTATCTTCTGTCTTAGTCTCAAATGTTCTCACACTCCCATCAACTTGCTTTTGCAGTTGGCCCAGCTCCTGCCTCAATTGTGTGGAACTCTCCTTAATTATGTGGACCTGAGGCACTGCTAGGTCTTAAATCATCAAAGACAGATTAAGTTATGAATACAGTGCACCTTCAGAATCAAAGTATATGCTCAAGGACTTAAGATTTTTTTATAAGTTAAGCCAAATTGGTTTTCTATTCTCAGTTAATAAGAGAACTCAATGAACTCCAGCATGACACTCTGTGAACATTTTAGTTAATCAACGCTTATACCTAGAATGCAGGAGTTTATAAAGCAGACAGCAAATGGGGACCTTTTCTGGGGAAGGGGGAGGTTTTGTACCTTTCATTTTCATGCTTTAATAGGTGGGGGCTTCCTAGAGTACATGTAGAATGCATTTAGCTATCTATACAACACCCTTTGCCTAGCAAAGGAATTTTTCTAGCAAGCTCTTCTGAGCTACATCTAAAAAGTCTGATCAAAGGCGTGTTTAGTCTTTAGAAAAAGAGTGACAGGAGACTAGTAGCAGTGGCAGTTGATTGGGCATTGATTGTTAGGCATAGGCCTTCGTGATTTAGTTTTCATTATCTCACCTGGTCCGCTTAACAACCCTATCAAGTGGCTATCATCATCTCCCTTTTACAGAGAAGAAAAGTGGGTCTTAAGGAAGTTAACTTATCCAAGGTCATCTAACTGGTGGAGAAAGGATACAAAGGAGTCTAGTACATGACCCCAGCACTCACATGCAATGTTGTCTTATTTGTTGATTGTATATTCTCTCATGCCTGGAATGTTCTCTCCTGCCCAACTCTAGCCATCAGAATCTGTTCTATCTGGTAGGCCCTAGTCTGAATGTTAAGTTTCATAAAGCCTTTTTAGCTTCCCCTGGTGAGAAGTGATTTCCTGCTCTCTGTACCCATGTGGCCCATGGTTGTCCCTCTTATGGCGTTAAACCAATACATTCTGTTGTGTATTGGTTTATTATTGTCAGATGTGAATATTATCTGTTCTTGGGTTGCAAAACTCAATGGATGGTTCTATTGCTGATGCTTTGGTTTTGGTGAGAAGGTACTCACCGTCTTTATCAGTGGAGTCTGCTTTGGCAGTTTCAGTTCAGGCTGATAGTCCTTGAGGGATTGTCTTTGAGGGATGATAGTATTTTCCTTCACCTTCAAAGTAATTACTGTGAAGTAATTTTATATGAGGATCATTTATTTTCTGATTATGACTGTATTTGCCAGAGTGATTCTTTTAGAAACATTAGTCATGAATGGGACAGGCTTTTAAAAAATATATACACAAGCAAAAAATGACAGCTTTTATTCTACAAGAGATATAGTCCATTTTTTTTTTTTTTGCTGTTACATACCTTCATGAGTTTTGAAAGGGGATTAGGAAGAAGCCAGGAAGAATAGAAGTCTGAAGGTAATTGAAAATCAGTTTACCAGGATTGGATATCTAGGATGCCTTCCTGATAGTGGAAGGGAACCTTCCATTTCCTGAGACCCTGTTCTTTTCTGGGCTCCACATTTCTACTCCTTTTGATTTCTTCCTCACCCCCTTTGAAAACTCATAAATAGCATAACAGAAAAATAGGGGAACAAATAGGCAATTCCTAAGATTTCATCTTATCACTGTTTTTACAGATATGGAAACAGGCTCAGTGATGTGCTCCTCAAGTTTACAACACTCCCTATCTGATAAAACTTGAATTGGAACCCAGGCCCACCTGACCCCAAAACTCTGTGTCCACAGCATTTGTTGTTCAAAAAGAAGCCCTGGAATTTTCTATGTGGGATAAGAGAGATTCTCTTTCAATTCGAATCTCCTGAACCACCCCCTAACCTTTTGCCAAGGTGCACTAGATTAAATCACTTGGAGATAAATTGCTATTGTATTGACTGTTAAGGCTATTTTTCTCTCTTAAAGTGTTAAAATTTAACTTAATACGCCTTTCGAGGTGAAATTTCAGGGACTCTGACCTTTATATGTGAAGGAAAGATTAGAGCAAGATCACATCGTACTTCTCAAATGACATTAAGTAGGAGACATCTGCCCAGGAATTGAGGCTATATCTGTTTTGGAGGTTAAATGGCAGCAGTGAGCAATACATTTACTGAGTACTTTCTAGGTTTTATGCACAGTATTAAGCACTTCAGCTATATTTTATTTAATCCTCATGATACCTCGATGAGATAAGTATGTATCCCCACTTGACCCATGAGATAAGGAAGGCCTTGCCCAAGTTCACTCACAAGGTTAGGTAGTCATGGGAGCTGGGTTTTGTGTCTGGTCAGATGAAAGGCAAATCCTGTGCTCAGTCTTTGTGCTAGAAGTTTTGTGTGTAAGTTCTTGGCCTTGGAGACTAATGCACAATCTTCAGGTGAGAGGTCTCAAATATGTTTGCAGCATGATTGTTGATCATAGTGCAGCTCCCTCTCTAAATACATCTACTGTCTGAAGTTCTGAAGAGAGGCTTTGAACTTTCTCAAGTGAAAGTGTTTTCCTTCCAGATGTTTGTTTCAAGTGGAAGAACAAATAAAATTGCATGAAACTAGAAATGCAGATGCCCTGTGAATGCATGTGCTTCATTCTTAACTGGCTAAACCCAAGTTCTGGTTTATTTTTACCTTCAGGGTGATGTTAATGGTGTTAACTATGAGAAAAGGTGTCAGAAAACCCTCCTTGAAAGAGGTAGCAGTCCTCTGGTCACCTCTACTCAACAGCAGAATGAGAGAAGCACAGACCATTCATGGGATGCTTACAAGTCACTCTCTGGTGCCACTTTCTCGATGTATTTTTCAGCGTGCTTTCCAATTTTGTTTCAGAGTGTTTCTCATTTTGTCCCCAAGGAACAGATATTATCTTCATTTTACAGATCAGAGGCAGAGGCTCAGATCAATAATGGCAGAGATAGGATGTAAAAAGAGGGATTAAAAAAAGAACAGAAAATAAAGGAAATGCTTTTCCCCTGAACCATCTCCTTTAATCTTTTGGAAAGCCCTCTTACCATTTTATCTTGGGATTTTGAGGTCTGTCCCCACTAGCTGCTACTTTGTGCTGCTACTGCACCTTAATTTTCATTACAAAGTATAAAATATTGATTTCCATTAGGTATGAAGAGTCTTCGTCCTATTACAGTAGACATTTGTCACATTTCTTCCTGAAAGCCATTAGCAGTTTCTTTTGTTCTGTCTCTGGCATGCTCTGGTGTGTGCATTTGTTTTGCAATAGTGAATTTGTAACTTGTCTTCAACCCTGTCTGTAGTGATTCCTAGGGATTAAAAGAAACACATCTCAAGGTTATAGGTGCCATTAAATTGGGCAGCTATGGCTAGGACATCTCAAGACTAAACTTAGGATTCAGGATGACCATGTCTGATAGAAGTCAGCAGAGTGATGATGAATAAAGGTAAGGTGACAACCATCACGGAGAGTAAAGCCACCCAATCTTTCAGTGAGTATTTGTAAGACAATTACACTTTGCTCATCACAGTGCTGAGTGCTATGGTAGACTCAGAAAAAGATAGGAGATTGCCTTTAACTTCTAACTATAATCTGTTTAGAGAGCTAAGACCTAAAACATGAAGAGGATAAAGTGGATCAATATATGGTAATGAAAGGAGACTAGACTTTGGGTGATGAGCACACAATACAATATACAGATGTATTATAGAATTGTAAACTCGAAAAACTTATATTATTAACCAATGTTACCCCAATAAATTTAATTAACAAATAAATATATATAATGTTAACATGTGATAGAAACGGATACAAGAGTAGGCAGCTAGAGGCAGTGGTTAAAAGCATAGACTGGAACAATACTGCTTGGGTTCAAATTCTGGCTCTGCCACTTACTGATCATGTCATCCTGGACCACTTATTTAACCACTCTGTACCTCCATTCCCTCATCTGTAAAATGGGGAGTAATAATGGTATCCACCTCATGGAAGGTAGGATTGTCATAAGGATTAACTAAGTTGATACACACAAAGAGACACACTTAGAAGAGTTCCTTGGTACATGACAGTGCAATGTAAGTGGTGGTGAAGAGCAGTACAGAAGGGAAGGAGAGAACATCTGCTGTCAAAGAATAGAGTTGAGATTGTACGATGGGTCCTTACCACAGGGTCTTTAAAATGTCTAGGAGATGTCCAGGCAGACAATGAGTAAAGACACAAAATGGCATGATGGATTGTAGGGAGCTGCAGCCGGTTAGGTATTGTTGCAACATCAGATTTGTGTATAGGGGATTTAAACCCTAGGAGAAAACATGACCCAAGTTTGCTGTAAAGGATGGGTAGAATAATGATTTGTGAGAAGAAATGCTTTTCAGGTTGGCAAGAATGTATGCACAAAGATATAGAGTTGAGACTGTTGGTTCAAATATAAAAGAGTATGCGAAAAAGATCACAAGAGGGCATTTCAGCAATGTGGTTGGTTGCTAAGATTCAAGAGAAAGTACTTAATACTAAAACAAGGAATTAAGAGTTAGCCTATAATAAACTAGAGTTTTCCTAGTTTTACTAAGAAAGCAAAATTGTTGGAATGGAAGCTGGGTGTGAGAGGAAAGAAATCAGTGACAAGGGGATGGCACGGGTTAAGGAGGGAAAATTGGGAATTTAAACAATTTTTGCTTGGGTGGTAAAGAATGAAAGATGATGAGAAAGGAGGGCAGGAAGGCTGGTGTCTTTGCTGTAAAAGACTAACAGGATAACTCACCACAGTTCGCAGCACCCCATGAACGGTCTGTGCTTCTCTCACTCCAATAGTATGAATTTTGCTCTCATCATAGGATGGATGGCTCCAGGGAGTGTAATAAAGTTAGTGGAGCTCAAGCTTCCCCCTCTTCCCAAACTGTGCTGACCTCAGGAAAGTATGCACAGGAGAGAGATTTTGATTCAATAGGGTGATGTATAGGCAAGAATTACTATGAGTCACCTGTTTTGGGGACCATTTTGCTGAGAAATGCTGATGCTTCTGACCTTGAACTTAAGAAACAGCACTTGTTCTAGTGACGTTTTGTGATGTTAAATCTTTATTTCAACCTTATGACCAGATGACAGTGACTGGAAATGGGGAGAAGGCACAAAGACCTTAAAAGAAGACACTTTGAAGACTTTGAAAGAGTATGTATGGATGAATGAATGACTTGGATTGTATTCTGGACTCTGCTTCTAAATTAGCTGTGTGATCTCAGGCAAATATTTTGCTTCTCTGGGCCTCCATCTTCTAATTTGTAAAATTATGGGAGTGGGACTAGGTGATGATGTTGATGAAGAAAGTAGCTAACATTGATTGAATGCTTCTGCTGCACCAGGTAGTATTCCAAGTATTTTACACATAATAACTTACTTAATCCTTCTATCAACCCTGTCAAAGAGGTACTGTCAATCACTGACTCCATGTTGCAGATAAAGGAAGATACACACACAGGTAACTTTTTAAACTTACCCAGATGATAAGAGGTGTAGACACAATTATTCTAACCCAGGAAGACTGCCCCTAAGCCTGTTCTCATGGCCACTGCTACCTCCTGCCTTTCACTCTCCTCCTGCTGACAGTGAGTTACTTCTAATGTGACATCCAGTGGGGGCTTAGGAAATGTGACCTCAGTATTTCTAGTGAAGTTGCCCCACTCATCTGTGCTCATATTTTAACAATATGAGGCTGAGCCCATTCAGGCCACTCATTGCTCCTGTGATGTGTGGCTGGGGTTGGGGACAGAGTATCTTTGGTTCCAAGGAGCTTCTAGTCCTGGTACTCTATGAGCCCATTGTTGCTTGACTGGGTCTGACCGCCTTGACCAAGGTCCTCAAAGAGTAATCCTAAGGCCGACCTGCAAATGAAGGAGCTCTTCCAAGAGCTAAGTTTAAAACAACTTATCATAGATTTACAAATGAATGAAAAAAAGCTTTTTCTTTAGAAGGCAGAAATTGCTACAAAGAAAGTAAGGAGATGGATAGTCTCTAGCTGTAAACCAATACGGGTTATTTTTCCTAAAAGCCAAAGCAGACCTCTGGATTCATAACTGTCCAGATGCTTAACAGAATAAAAGACTTTCCCAAGGGGAATTTCAGAACATAAAAGGTTTCTGGGCAGTACAAATTCTTTTTTTCTTTTTATTTTTTAGATTAAGTTTATTGGGGTGACATTGGTTAATACAATTATATAATTTTCAGGTGTACATTATTATTTGACGTCTGTATATTCTATTGTGTGTTTACCACCCAAAGTCCAGTTTCCTTTAGCTACCATATATTTGATCCCCTTTACCCACTTCACCCTCCCCCTAACCCCTATATTTGACCCCCTTTAACTGTCTACCTCCTCTCTCCTTCACAACCCCCTACCCTCTGGTAGCCACTAGTCTATAGTCCATGTTCATGAGCTTGTGTTTGTTTCTCCTGTTCATTTGTTGCTTTTAGATTTCTATCCCACATGTAAGTGATATCATGTGATTTTCAACTTTTTCTGTCTGGCTTATTTCACTTAGCATGATTATCTCGAGGTCCATCCATGTTGTCAC
>NW_006441063.1:2879469-2916172 GCF_000325575.1 Pteropus alecto | reverse complement strand
CTTTATCATTATGAAGTGTCCCTCAGTATCTTTCTTTACCTTTTTTAGTTTGAAGTCTATTTCATCTGATATTAGTACTACTACTCTCGCTTTTCTCTGAATGGCATTTGCTTGAAATGTCATTTTCCACCCTTTCACTTTGAGTCTATATTTGTCTTTGGAGCTGAGATGTGTCTCCTGGAGGCAGCATATGGTTGAGTTTTGTTTTTTGATTCATTCTGCAACTCTGTGCCTTTTTATTGGTGAGTTCAGTCCATTTACATTTAGGGTGATTATTGAAATATGAGGTCTTCTTATAGCCATTTTATCTTTTGCTTTCTGGTTGCTCAGTGTTTCCATTGCTTTTTGTCTTTGTGTTTCGGTTTTCTTTATTTTGGTTGGCTTTTGTGGGTTTTGCCTCTGGTTCTTCTTTTATGTTATATACTTCAGTGCTAAATCTTTGGTGTGTGGTTACCATTATGAATATGTAAAGAATAGTTATATAGATACAGTCGTCCATTGTCTTCTGCATGTGCCTTATCTCCATCGCCTTTTGAGAATTTGGATCTTTGAATCCTCCCCTTTTGTCAGTGTTGTCTCAGTTTGTCCCTATGTATGCTGAATATTCATTACTATCTTGTTATAACAATGCTCTTCTTATTATTTAAGCTTATAATGCCCTGTTCTTTGTAAGGGTTGCACTCCTCTGCTTCTATTTGCTTGATAGTCTCTTTACTCCTAATTATGTATTTTTTTTTTTGACTCCTTTTAGTGTTTCCTGTAGTGCAGGCCTCTCAGTGGATAATTCCTCAATTTTTGTATGTCTGGAAAGGTCTTAATTTTTCCTTCATTTCTAAAGGAGAGCTTAGCTGGATACATTATTCTAGGCTGATAGCTCTTTTCACTTAATCGTTTAAATATTTGATTCCATTCTTTTCTGGCTTGTAAAGTTTGTACTGAGAAGTCTGTTGATAATCTAAGGGGTTTTCCTTTATAAATTACCATTTTCTTTTCCTTGGCTGCCCTGAGAATTCTGTCTTTTTCATTGATTTTGATAATTTTAATACGATGTGTCTTGGTGAAGGCCTTTTTGGGTTGAGATAATTGGGTGTTTTGTTGAATTCTTGAATTCCAAGATCCAGCTCATTTCTTAGTTTGGGAAATTCTCATCTACTATTTGTCTGAAAATGCTTTCTAGTCCTTGCTCCTTTCACTCACCTGTGACAATGCCCATTATTCTTATGTTTCTTCTCATGGTATCAACTAGTTCTTGAATTTCTCTTTTATTATTTTTCATTATTTGGTGTTTCTCTTCTTCCTTTTGATTTATTTCTAGATTTCTGTCTTCGATATCACTGATCTTTTCCTCCATTTGGTCCACTCTATTTCCCAAGCTTGCTATTTCATTTTTCAACTCTTGCAGTGTGTTCTTTATCTCCAGAAGGTCTATTTGGTTCTTTCTGAGGATTTCCATCTCCTTGCTAAAGAACTCATTCTGCTCATCTAGTTGTTTTGTCAATTCCTGAAATTGTTGATATGATTCATTTTGGATCTCATTGAGTTTTTTTTAGAAGTACCATCCTGATTTCTCTGTCATTTAAGTTGCATATTTCTATGTCTGTAAGCTTATTTTCTGGAGATTTTTCTCTTTCTTTCTGAGATTCCTTGTCACCTTGGTTGTTCATGGTTGTCACCTTGGTGTTTAATGGACTATTTCTCCACTGGGCATTAATGGAAGTGTATTCTGTTGTTTTTTCCAGAAAGAAGGTATATTATATAAAGGTTTTAGCTTAGCCTGCTGCAAAGAAGGCACTTTTATTTTGGTTTCCAGTAGGTGGCATCTAAGCCTCTTGGATCCCTGCTTTATATAAAGCCTTAATCTTTATATAACGCCTTAATAATGCCTTTATATAATGCCTTTATTTTATTGTAGATATTTAATCATGCTCACCATCAATTTCAGTCCCTGACAGTGTTAGCAACAGTTTTGGTAGCATTTGTTCAGATTCCCCTGGGGCTCCATGGTGTTCCGTCTTGGAGGATATGGAGGAGGGGCCCTCTGGGTCGGAGGTTTGGGTCTGCTGCTCAGCCTTGGTTTTGCAACCGTGGTTTGTAAAAATCAACTGTTATTTCTCTGCTGGCCACTTCTCTGCTTTCTGCCCTAATGACTGGGCCCTGCAGCCAGCCAGCCATGGGGGGCTCACAACTTTCCCAGGCAGGGCTGTTCAGGGAACTAGCCCCATGAACTTGCTGCTCCTTCTCTCCTCCCCCTCCTCCTGAAGGGAGCTCTGGCAGCTGTGAGAGGCAGCTTCTTTATTTCTCTCAGTCCACCGCCTGACACCCGAGGTTCTGACCTGTGGTAGCTCTTATGCACAAATCCTACACTCAGACATGCTGGTGTGCAGTTTGGGTGTTTTTGTTGAGTTTTAGATGTTCAGCTTATTGTTGTTTCAAGGGGAGAGATCTGGGGATGTCTCTCAGTCCACCATGTTTCCCCCACTTTTTCTGCAGTACAAATTCTTGGTAGAACTTGAGGCTGTAGAAATATTTGGAAGAGCTTAAAAATAACAATATTAATAATAAAATAACGATGAGTTAACTGCAGTTTTTATTTAACATTTCCTGCTTACCGGGCCTGAATGGTTAATGAGTATATTAGACATGTTATATATTTAAGCCACCCATCAGCACTAAGAAATAATAAAGTAGAACCACTGTATATATGACAAACTTGGAAGTTGTTTTTGGTATCTGCCCAATTTATGTTTAAGTTAGAGTACTTTCTCAGTCACCTGGCAGTGAGTTACTGACCCGTCAAGTTCCAGACCTTTATTTGTGAAACAGATTTAAAACTCTGTGTTTTAATCTGGTAATAGTTGACACACTTTCTAATGAAGATTTTAAAGATTTTAAAACCTTGAAAAAAGTCTTTTGGCAAAAAGTATAGATACAGTACTGCAGAACTTTTGCTATAATATCATTCTATTACATGTTCACTAAAGAAAGGCAGGATTTCATGTCAAATGGAATGTGGCTGTGGCTTTGATTAGTAGATTTTCTTTGGTAATTAGTTCATACAAATTAACATGGATAGCTGTGTAATTCTGTGAATATGGCATCTGTTTCACTCTTCCCTGAGGTGGCAGTGGAATAGAATAGAAAGATTGGGAGGTATGGGTGCATGTAAAATGGGTATTCTCAAAAGAGGATGTCAGAAGCCAGATGAGAGAGATGAGTATATTTAGATAGAGTATGTTCACTATAACCATTGCTTAGAATAGTTTTTGAAATTCCAAATAATCTTAAAGGAGGGCAGGAACTTTTCTGTGCTTATCAAAAGAAGTATAAGTTTAAAAGTCAAGAAGCCCTAATGACTTCACAGTTCCAGTGCAAAATGATGTGTGATATATATACTGTCATTATATTCATTTATGTGAAGCAAAATGTCCCTAAATTAAAAATAAAACGTGTTAAAGTGATATATTTGGGGTATTATTCAATTTTTAAAATTTTTCCTGTAAGCAAGAGAGCAAGCATATGTGCAATCAAGCAACTTCATTGCTTTTATGTTTACTTCTCGGATATTTGTGTCTTCAGGTTGCCAGAGACTGGTGGCCATGGGAGAGCAGGCTGTCTCAGTTAATGGCCCTTCACTGAAATCACTTACATTCTCCTGTACTCCACTTAGAAAGAACAGCACCGATGTGTATCTTGAAGATACCTCAACCTGAAAATGATCTGACCTTCAGGGAGCACTAAGGTGTTCTGAGGGAGAAGATCAGCATGGAAGTTTGGAAGGGGTTCATGGAGATGCGAAGTACAGCATAGGGAATATAGTCAATAATATTGTAATAACTATGTACGGTGCCCGGTGGGCACTAGACTAATTAGGGGGATCACCTAGTGAATTATGTAAATATTTAACCACTATGCTATACACCTGAAACTAATATAAATAATATTGAATGTCAACTGTAACTGAAAAAAAGTTAAAAACAGGCAACTAAAAAAATTATCCTCACTGCTCTGTTCTAACACAGAAGTTTCTACGGGTTGTTTTTGCTAGCTAGAGACCTTTAGTGAAGCTTCGTAAATTATTCCCCCAGTTGGATTAAAGGGAGAGAACACATGTAGTTAATACATAAACCATCATAATAAATTTATCCTGAGTTTTACTGAAATATACTTTTTTAATACATAATTTTTGTCACAGGATTCTGTTTTTAATTTCTATTAATTTCTAGAAGGTACCAAATCTATTGAAAAGATAAGCATTTCTTGAGTGGGTGCTATAAGTAAATCACCATAGCAAATGCTACTGGAAATATAAAGCACAATGGTTCAGTTCCTAAACTCCACGGGTTGCATGCTATTGAGATTACAAGATGGACACTGGCAAAGTTTCAAGACAGATGGAAACTACAATCTGCAAAGGACATAATTGTAGCAGTATTAATTGAATAGGTTTTATTTTTAACCCTTTGATTTACAGTCTTTATTCTCAGGGTTTGAATATTGAAGAGCCCAGGACATTAGATGTTAGACACGGATGGAGTCCTGTGGTTTTGGGCAGATGGTCAGCTCTGATTCCTGTACATTTGGATGACATTGTTAATAACCTCATTTTTCAGGGGGAACTTACAGTTTGGAGAACCAGGTCAGGCACAACTTGGATACACAAAATAAAATGAATTAAGCCAAGTACCAGGAAAGCTAGTTTATAAATAAAGTTCCTGGTGTGGTTTAGTCAAAAGGACTTGGCCTATGAATCAGGGCATTGAGTTTTAGTTCTGTCTTGGTCACTTACAGACTGTGGGACTTGTCACATTTAATTTTTAATTTTTAACATTTAATTTTCTCTGAACCTGTTTCTTCATTTTGCAAGTGGGCATGCTTATTATGTGGGCCTCATGGGGTTATTACAAGTATTAAGTGGAATTTTATGAATGACAATAGTTTATAAACTGTAAAGCACATTACGGTGTGAGGTAATATTTTAATTTTATTTGTTATATAAAATCTAAAAGCCATTTTCTTCCTCCTGCTGCCACTAATTAGTATATAATAATATTTCTTCATTTATTCTTTTCCTGCTTATGTTTTGAGGCCCTCCCTCAAAACACAACTCAGTCAACATAAAGATTATCTTAATCACCTTTTTTGCCCCTTCCTGTCAGTCTCATCCCCTCTATGGGTAGTCACTCATGATTTCTATCACAGTATGTTAGTTTAAACTTTTGCATTTTAAATTTCTTAAGAATCAACAGCTGCCACTAATTATGTTATTTCCATTGAGGAATGGGGTCCCTGGGTGCAGTCCCAAAGTTGCTTGCTTTTTTAGTTACTGTATCACTTACTTAAAATTTTTTTATTTATACCCTCCAGCATTTTGAAAGGTGCTTGTTTCACATGTACTTGAGCCTCAGACTCTTTCTAGTCCCCAAATGAATATGTTAACAGATTGTGACACAGTATGATACCTCTGCCTATACTGTATCATCCATATTTACCCATTTCTTTCTGAACAGCTCAGCTTTCATTCTTGTATCAGTGGAGTCCCTACTGTAGTAATAGAAGTCATTGTCAGATGAGCTGGAGAGTTAGAAGAGGGGTGGTATTTAATCTGATGTGTGGAAAGACTCAGTGTAGGCCTAAAGGTATGCAAAGGATCCTGCCAACCCCATTGTATCATATATGAGAGAACCATTCTGAATGGTTCTTAGAGTAGACTGAGTTTTTAATAGGCCAGTTACTTCAGGATAGTGTCTTCGTTTATTCAAGATCACTTGGCATCAAGGCTCAAATTTGGTCAAAGGCATTAGCCCATTTGGGGAAGAGCTGAGAGGAGGAGCTGAGGAAAGGATCTGACCTCCCCCTACCCCTGCAGTCACCACAGGTGTCCAGGGCTTCTGCTCCTATAAGCTGGTTCTGGCCACCAGAGTGGGATTTCCCCAAGGTCTCTTCTGGGCAAAGGGCTGTGCTGGTCACAAGTTGATTTCAAGAGGCAGTGACTTGGTCCTCCACTAGAATTTTCTGGAGCTGCAGACTACACAGTGTTTAAAACAAGGCTAAACAGGTTGACTGCTTCAGCTCTTGCTGAAAAGATAAGGAAAAGGGTCATGGTCCTGCCACATCACAGACAGTTGCATCAGAGAGGTCACCTGACTTAAGATGGTCACCTTAGATTCTCTCCTCCATAAATTTGAAATCAATGTCCAAGAATACTCGCTAATCTCTGTTGAGTATTTGAATTGGGAGGTGCTCCAATGGGAGATTTTTGTCACTGTGTAGAGAGCCAGTTTGCACAGACAGAGAAGAAGAATGTGGCAGATGTGCAAGAGAAGCAAATCCCAGAGCCCTTGTTGTAGGGGAGGGTAAGGGTAGATTCTCAGGCTCCTGTCCTTGCAGTTACCAGCTGTTTGTACTGCCTCCCTCCAAGATGCCTATGGCCCTCAGGAGACCTCCCTTTTGATCAAGGTAGTTTGTATGGCTTTTCTCTGTTACCACATGATCCATGACTACAAAACTTTTTGATTGAACAACACAAGGTAAAGTGAGTTGGAAGAATATCTTAGAAAAAAAAAATAACAATACCCATTGGTTTCAGAGGTCAGAATATACCCATGATGCCTGCTGGTCCACCCTACCAGCAAGTCAGTGCAGCCCTTTGGTGACAGTCACAGTGTCTGCCAGGACTTTGGATGACTCTTGGCTTTGAGTACAAACATGTGGTAAGATCCAGTGCCCTCCCCCATGGCCAGGAAAGAGTATCCTTGATCATTAGCTTGTGTTGAGTACAGGGAGGGCTCAGCTGTTCTGGCCCCTTACATGCTCCTTAAAAGAGTGGTCAGTAGGCCAGTTACTTTCAGCTAACACTGTCTGTTAGTAGAAAAAGATTTCTGCTTTTTGCTGAGAAGCATAGCTTTGTAAAATAAGTTGCTGATGGTTACTTTCAGGTAAAGAGAGGACTTACTAGTAGCCTCTGAGTTGGAGTAGCCTGATTACCAAGTTTTACTTTTCTGAACTTCTAACTTGCCTAAGACCATAGCAGTCATATTGTTTCTAAGCACAACATGGAAGCAATGCAATAGCTTTTAACACTGGTGCCACACTTGACTATTGATGTCTCATTCATTCATGTATGGTGTTTCTCTAGTCCTTTTTACTTGTCTGGCCCTACAACTCACCTCTCCCATCCTGTACCCTCTTAGGGGCCAAAGTGGCAGGCCCATTGATGTGTCCTAGATGAGACCTATTTGTTATCAAAGTGCTCTTTCTGATCATGTTTAGTTATCAAAAGCAAGTGCTAAATGCCACAGGATATATATAGTTAATAACACAGTCCCAAGAGATACTCATCTGTTTTCGGAAAGTGGGTACTTGGGGTACAATAAGGTTTTCATAGAGGCATAGAACACAAGGTAAAAGGCCATTCATAAAAGATACATGGATAATCCTAAGCATGTTCAGAGGAAAATGAAATTATTACTGTCTTGCAGTGTCAGAAAAGGCCTCTTGGTGGACAGGGCAATTTAGTTGGGATTTGAAGGGCAGGTAGGACCTGGCTGGGAAGCAATGGAGCAGAGAAGTTGAGCAGGTAGAACCAGCATGTGCTATGCAGGAGTGAACTCAGCAGTGGCAGCTGTGTCACCTTAGGGGTAAAAAGTGGAACTGTATTTACTCACATGACCATAACCAAGAGCTAATTATGAAGCTCTTCTAAGGAGCTATTATTTTGAAGGGAATGGGTTTCTGGTGCAATACACTGTTGCTAATAGCATCTATTAGACATTTTCTCTTTTTACTTCCAATGTATGTCAGGTATTTGACACAATCTTTGTCTATATGTGAAAAGTATGAAGGTTGCCTCTAAAGCCTTTGTACATTTATCTTTAACCAGCTTCACTAATTCTTAAAGTCAGCCAGGATTTCTACTCTGGCTGAGAAATGGTAGAGTGTAGTTGCCTAGAGAAAATAGAGCTATTATAATAATAAGGCAAATGCTCCTTCAGATGACATATCCCCTTTTAAAGAACACAGCTCATTTTAGTTGCAATCTCATTACACTGACCAGGTATTTCTCTTGTTCTTTATATCACAAATTGTGTGGCTTATCACTTCCTTTTGGAGATCAAAGGAAATGTAACTCAGAGTCTGGGAAAATCGTTTCTCTGGTTTCTGTGTTAAAGCTTCTATTCATTCATATATTAAAATCTAAGGAGATAATTGGCTAAGAAAAGCACAAAGCTTCCTGGACAACAGGATCAGGTAATTCTGCCTTTTCCTATTGGCTTCCCATCTATAGGACTTCTGTCCCATGGTTGCCTCTGGAGACTCTGTGGAAATACCTGGAAAGCTAATTACATTCTGTTGTCACATTTGCAAGGCAACCCACTTCATTTTGGATAATGCTTACTACTAGAAAGTTCTTCCTTATATTGAGACAAAAATCTGTTTCCCTATAACTTTCCCAATACTGGCTTAAATATAGACTTTTGAGGTTTGGACTGGAAACACAGGTACCATGTCTAACACTGTTTCCAAAATAAAATGCATTCTGAGTTCCAAACAAGTAATGTATAAATAATTTTCTGGAGCACAACCCTGTTCATAATTGCAGCATCCCCACTAGGGGATATGGGATGCATGCCACAGGAAAGGAGAAAGGAGACAGGGTTCACAGTGTCAGTCTGAGTGCATCTCTTCTCCCCACTGCCTTTCCCCATATTTCCTGCAAGTTGACAATTAGAAACTGTCTCAAAAACTTTTGGAAATTGATTCAGAATGCTGGTTTCCTTATAACTCACTCTTTTTAAAATTAAATTTATTGGTTAATATTATATAAATTTCAGATGTACAACTTTATAATACAACATCTGTACACTCCATTGTGTGCTCACCACTTGAAGTCTAGTTTCTTTCTGTCATCATGTATTTGACCCCCTCTTCATCTTAAGAAGTACTGAAGCAGTGTAAAGAAAACCAGGCTTCTCTTTGCATAACTCACCTACCTGGAGGATAGTGCCAGGGACTGGGTAATATTGGACAAAGAGGACCTAATTCCTAAAAACTGCCCTGTTTTAATTACATTGCCACAGGAGGTAGAGAATCATGAAGGCTTAGGAAACTGCCTTCAAGTCAAACAGAGATGAATTTAACCTTGGGCTGTGCCACTTATTAGCTTTTTGACTTTGAGCAAGTAGCCGAACCTCTTAAAGCCTTAGTTTTCAAAGCCTGTTTTCATCTGCAAAACAGATTAAGAATAAATATAATGAATCATATAAAAGCACAGTATAGCTCAAAAATGCCGTGTATCCCAGGCATGTACACAGTTAACTATGTTTCCAAACTGTGCCCTTAGTTTGTGAAAGACTAATCATATCCCCCTTCTATGCTATGGGATAGGCAGTTAGGATGCCACTGCCTTAACTGGCAACTTAGCCTACTGGATCAGAGCTACTTTTAAAATCATGTGATTCCACAGCTTCAAAGTGAGTTCTCATATATATTTCAGTCACAACCTCTTGTTTTTCTTCTCAGAGGCAAACCGAGAGGACTACTTTAGTTTTTTAAACTTTCTCCAGAATATACTAGTTTTCTGTTTATATGTCAGTCTTTACTGAGTCTTCAGATTGGTCCTTGTGTAGATTTGTGTCTGCTGTTTGTAATATTTAATGCTTTTGGCTCATCTTGACATATACATTGGGATATTTATTCCCTATCCTGGTTTCTAAAGTATTAAGCTGTAGTTTGGAGCATAACATGTTTTCACTTCTGTAGACTTTTCTGTTTGAAAGGGGAGAGATAATGGATAGCGTTTTAAAATAAATAAATTAGTGAATATGCCTGCAGATTTTATTTTTTAATTGTGTCAGCCAAGTTCTCAGGGTTGAGAATCAACCTGGCATCAGTGCCAGGATGGATGACACTGGACTCTGAAGTTTTCTTATGGAAGAGTTAGAAGTAGAGGATTGGGAAGAAAGAACTTTCTCCAGGTCAGGCTACTTAAGATGGCCTTAAGGGAAGACAGTGGTTAAGGGCCAGGACCTTGAGTACCTATTCTGCCACTTAGTGGCAATGACCTCAGACGAGTTTCTAGGGTTATTAGGAGGATTGAGCTAGACAAAGCATTAAAGCACTTAGCATAGTACACTAGCACATAGTAAGAGCCTACCCTCTTCCCACCATGGTACCTTTTGTTTTAAAAGAGAAAGAAATCTTGCTGGTATAAACACTGCTCATTCTCCTAATAATCAATTACAGACCTCATGTAGTTAAAGAATGTTAGAACTTTGAATTATGTTTCCATTAGCGGTGACGGATTAGACCAATCCATTTCTGTGCTTTCTCATTTGGTCCCCCTTGTGGTCAAAAGCAGACATTTGTGAGGCATTGTAATGGCTAGATTAGTAGCAAATTGGCCAAATAACAGGTTTTTATCTGAATGCAACTGCCTGGGCCTTGTAAAAGTCAAGTCTTTGACTTCCTTAGTATTTGACTTCCTTAGTGCTAGTGATGGTAGATCTTATGACCTCTGAAGCTCATACTTGCTCACCTACCTGTCATCTTGTATTCGATCATTTAACATATTTACTGAGCACTTACTATGAGCAGGCATTTATCTTGGCTTTAAAGATATATCAATAAAACAGGCAAAATTCTCTGCCCTCATGGAGTTTACATTCATTTTGGGAGATGGACTAAGCAAGTAAATTAAATAGTGTTCAAAGGTGATAATGCAATGGAGGAAAATAAAGCAGGGAAGGGAGGGAGTAAGGAATGCTGGAAGGGCAGGGTTCTAGTTTTTTTATTATTATTAATTTCAAGTATACAGTATATTGCTTAGACATTTATATAGTTTATGAAATGATCCCCCTGATTACTTTATCTTCCTTCTGGCTCTACACATAGCCATTACGTTACTGCTGACTGCATTCCCTGTGCCGTGCTCCCCATCCCCATGACCATCAACTACTAATTTGTACTTCTTTAATGCAGGGTTCTAGTTTTAAATAGGGTCATCAGGGAAGAGCTCATTGAGGAACAAAAACTTGAAGAAATGAGAGATCTTGGAAGTCTAGGAAGAGAGAAGAGCACGTGCAAAGTCCCTGAGGCAAGCAGGCCAGGACTGTTTAGTCGGCAGCAAAGAAGCCTGTGTGACTGAGTAAGCAAGCAGGGGAGGTCACATTAGAGGAATTAGCAAGGGGTGCAGGTCAAGTAGGGCCTTGCAGGCCAGGGTAAGAACATTCGATTTGAGGGGTGAAATGTGTGGAAAGGTTTTCGGCAAAGGATTAATATTATTGGATTTAGGTTTGAACAGGACCAACTTGACTGCTATGTTGAGAACAGAGCATGGGGATATAGGGGGTGATAGGGAGAGATGGTAGCTTGGCCCAAGTGGTAATGGTAGAGATGGCAAAGTGTTCTCTCTGTGCTTTTCTGAAATAGGTGATTTTTGTTTGCCAAGATCATGTGTTACCTAGAATTAATTTTTCCCCTACAATACCCTATCAATGTTAATTAGACATCTGAATTTTCCCTGTATGCCTTATTAGTGGCAGTACCATATGTGTGTGCAGTATGAATATTTGAATGTTGAGGAAGAAATTAATTAAATCACTGATAGAGTGGTTTTCCCCCCTAAATCATCTCAGTAGAAAATTAGAACCACTGAAAGGAGACCACCACCTCACTGTATAAGAACCTTATTATTGAATACTGCATGCATGTTTCTTCCACAGATTGTTTTACTCAATAATAGGTCCTCCTCTAGCATTATGTTATCAGCTCCAATTTTATAGGCAAAGAGGCATGAGTGCCCCCAAATCCCCACCCTACCCCCACCCCCCATCAACTTATAGCCAGATAGAGCATAGGCCTTAAGGGATTTCTTCACCATCTTAGTTATAGCTTTTTTTCTGTTTACAAAGGTATGTATAAGGTATAACGTATATATGTAGGACTATGGTTTTGTTTTTGGTATTTTGAAGATGATAACCCTACATAGAAATTATGCAAAGAAAAATTTCCCTTTCAAAAATAATGGAATTCCTGGAAAGCTAAAACTGTTCAACAGCATAATCATGAGAAAGATGTGTGCTGTTCAATCACAAGTTGGCATGTAGGTGACATTTATGGAATAGTTGATAGGACTAGTTTATCCAGGTTCATTCTCAACTAGTTACTCTCAAGGAAACACCCACTGTAAGGGAGCTGGATTTGAAGAAGAGATCACCACTAAGGTTCATTCCACCTTTACTGAGCTTCCACTGTGTGCTCACTATAGGCACAGTGACTGGCTTTCAAGTTAAAACTTCAGAACCATAGTCAGACAAGCAGTGATTCTACTTAAAAATGAGTATTAAGACAGAATGTGTGAATGACATGTCATCTTAGAAAATCAGGCACAGGATATGGGTGAGGCTTTGGTCTTTACAAAGGCGGTAAAGGACCTTATTTCCTCTCACAAGACTCTTCAAATGTTTATGTACACACAATTAACAATACAGAACAGGATACATGTGTGGTCAGCAGAAACTTTCTGTCAACACACATTAACAATATAGTTGTAGCTCTTGTTTATAAGCTTACACTAACACATTCTTCTTTTAAAATATCTTTTCTTAATAGTGTAGAATTCGATTCATCTTCTCACAGTACTGATCCAGTCCTAGGTCACTGAGGAATGGAAGCAAGAGAAGTGGTTTCTCTCCAAGGCTCTTCCTGCACTTGGTTGGCCACCTGCTAATGACGCTAAGGCCGCTGGTGCTCTTGGCACTCACCTGCCTTTGTATGTGTTAACTGGGTCAACAGATTTTATGTATGATTGAGATCAAATGGGGGTTCCGTGGAAGAGATGTGGCATAGAGGGAATCCCCCAAACATTAAGCTTCTGTCACTTTAGCCACTACAGCTGGTCCTGATTTCTAAGTACCTAAATCTCATAAGAAGCTTTGCTAGCCCCAATTCCTAATAGACATTCACCTATATGCCATCTATTTATATATCTGGGTCATCACTGAAACCAGAGGTGTGAGCTACAGACAGCCTTAATCTCTGGTTTGCTCGCTTCTTCCTTTTATATGCTCTTGGAGACTTGAAGTTGGAGTAGGACACTCCTTATTAGTGTATATCAAAAAATCTGTCTTGTTTTGAATATTTTCAAGAATTGATCAACAATACTTATAAATAAAAAGTTTTTTAAAAAAGGCTAATAATAATCTTCGCCTAAAATTTCCCCCTGATATAATGGAACAGTTCTCAATATGCTAATAAGCGTGGAGTAAAATTATTATTTTTTTCTTCGGGGGCCTTTCTTTGAGGATTTTTTTTAGGAGGGAGGAGACCTGAAGTCCAGAATCTTTTAGGGTAATATACAGGAAACAAGAAACTAGTTCAGGGCTGTCCATTCTTTTTCATTTCCTAGTGAGATATACAGAGTTCTTAATAACATATTTGGAAATTTCCTGTGACCCTTTGTTAAAAAATGGAATTATGTTTAAGGTGGAACTGCTTGGGCCTCATTCAAAGGGGTTTAGTTATTCAAGCAGTAAAAGGCTATTTTTAAAAAGTGCTCTATTATGATTTTAGCAGCTGTATAGCCTCTATTTTCTGATAGGCCTATTTCAAATATCTCTACCATGTTCAGACCCAGTTTTTAATTGAGAAAGTACTGTCACCATATTGATCAATGTCTATCAATCCTGAGCCTCTAGTCAGTAGAGATTATTCAGTCTCCAGTCAGTCACCTGCTTGAGCCACTCCCCAGCTAATCTCTCCCAGGCTGAGTATAGAGCCTAGCCAACACAGGCCCTTGGGAAATGCTATTGACCAGTGTGATTTGTATCCTAGCTAACAGTTGGGCTTGATCTTGGGCATTCTGAGGACCATTGGGCAATTCGAAGAAAGCGCATAAAACTTTAGCACTAGGCGGGCTCCTGTAGATGTTACCAGGACCAGTCCTATCGTATTGAAGACATCTGGGACAAGGAAGCATCGTTTGCTGGTCTTAAAACATTCTTGGAGCCATTTCCTATGAAATGATTAGCCAGTTCACTACAGAGGTGAAGAAGGCCCTATAGTGGGCCCACAGCCAGAGCTAGAATTCCTGACTTTTCATAGTGCCATTTGAATCTCTTTTCATATTTTCAAAGGCATGTATGATCTGTTAGACAATCTGCACTTCAGATCCTGGCTATATGGTCATTTATAAAATCCAAATGGAAGCTAGAGTTTGTGACAAATAACCTAGCTCCTGGAACTTGAATTCTATGAATTGGTTATAGGATGAAATGATATTTAAATATAAAATATAACAGTGGGCTTTACTGCGTATCTAAATAAAGTGTAGCATATCTATTCATTAGCATATGTGGGATTAATGAACTGTGCTGGTGTTTTGTTTCCTATAAGTCTTTAGAGGAGAAAAAAGTCTTTTTCTTCCATGACTTTTCCTATTGGCAGCTACCTTTGTAGGCTTGTTTACTCTGTGTCTTCTGGTGTTGTCCTCCTACATTCTAGTGCCATTTTCCTCAAGCCTTAGCCCTTATCCTTCTCACCGTCCTCTGCTTCTATTTCCTAAGAAACATTGTCCCCTCAGCTGTCATTTCTGGCCTTAGCCCTCACCTGCAGCTCTGACTCACTCCTTAACTCCAGTTCCACATCCACAACTGCCTTCTGGACATGTTACCCATGTGGCCATTGGTCACCTCAAACCCAACAGAAAACAGGGACTGGACCAGATAGTCTCTGGGTTTCCTTTAGGTTCTCAAACTCAGTTTTAGCAAATCAGCATTTAAGATCATCTCAATTCTCTCCCTCTTCTCAACTTCCCTATCCATTTTTAATACCACTCATCTTCCCACCATGTAATATGTGTTCTCTTTCACACACATACACATACACATGTACCTACACATACACATAGACATAAAAGTGAGGAAGTAAAAGATTGAATTGTATAACATGCCTAGAAACAGACAACTCATAGCATATGTTTTCTTGCTCTTAAGATGACAGTTTCATCCTCATATGAAAAGTAAAGCTTGTTGTCATGCCATTGAGCTTATGAATTTTTGGATGCCTGTGTAAAACTACACTGCATGACTCTTGGGCATTTTTCCTTCCCTTCCCCAGCAACCACTTGTTACCTTGGAATGCTGGCAGAACAGTGGGCTTCAAGTCCAGAAATAAGCCAATTTTCCTACTTCTAGCGCTGACAGTTTGTCAGTCACGGGGAGGATCTCTTGTGCTTATTTGCCCAATGGCACATCTAAAAATATATTCCAGAGTGAATAAGCATGGCAAGTTTGAGATTCAGATTTGTTGTATCCAAATGTCGGAGCTGGGGTAGCGCTGAGAATCAGATTTATCCACTTTCTGAATTAACTAAACATGGAACCGAGCCCAGAAAGGTTAGGTGATCTGCCCAAAATCACAAGTAGTTTGTGGCAAAACTACAGCCGAAGCCCTGATTTCCTAACCCTGGGTCCAGAGCTATACCATTCACCTACTTTTTAAAATACTGAGTCCCCTTCTGCTACTCCTCTGGAGTGAGTTCTTAAGGCTGCGGTAAAAGCCCAATAAATTCTGGTTCTTAGTCTATTTTAAAACATTATTTGAAACTTATTTGATTTGATTAACCAATGCCACCTCAATAATTTTAATTAAAAATGTAAAAAAATTAAGTATTTACACAAATAATTCTTAATAAAATCTCAAGGTATAAATATGATAGATTCACACTGTTACTTCTTCAAATTTAAAGAGAAGACTGCAGGATTATGGAAGCTTCTGGTTTCTCTGCCTTTCTGGTTGCTTTATCAACCTCTACAAAATCAGGTCAGAATACTGTGCAAAGACTCACCCTTCCATGCTGTCTCCTCAGCATACATGTTCAAATAAGATTAAGCCAAAAGTGTAGTTTGCCAGTTACTTTTCCTCTTAAAAGATAACTTCTGAGGACCCAGTATTTTAATTATTGATAATATGTATTGAGTTTCTGTGTCATGCATTTTTTCTTGAGTTATAGAATCATCTAGAGTGGGGGAAGAACATTTCACAATACCTCTACATGTAGTCGCTGAGAGTGAATTAACCTGTAAACCTCTGGGAAGATTGAATTATAGCTTTCACCTAAAATGTCTAGCTGAGATTTCTGCCTATTATTTCTTTTGTGTGTTTCTTTAGCTGGCTTTAGTTCCTGCACTTTCTCCCCTATTTGGCTTCTTAGGATAGGGTATCTTCTAGGTAGCTCGTGCTTCTATAATTCAGTTTTCTGTTATCTTTTTTAAATTGCATTATACATAGTTCATGAGCTTCACCTTCTACATGAACATATACATGTTATTCTAATGATGGCACAAGTTTGTATTTAGTATATCATGCAATTAAAGAAAAAAAAAAGAATATGTAGACTTTCCAGTGTCACACTCAACCTCTCACAGCTTTTTATGGGCATGAGAGGAGCCGTTTCAGTTTAATTAAAAGGTCTATGGCCTGCATATAGAAAAGGGAGTGGGCTCAAGTAAAATGCCTCTGGGCATGTGAGAAAGATGGAAACAGTATCTTTGTCTCCTGTCTCAAGATCAGGATGCTGCAAGGACAGTAGAGAGATTTCTCACCATTGGCTTTGTTGACCTGGCAGGAGCAAGGGGAATAATTTATCTCTGCTGCCTGCTCCCCCAATATCCTCTTTGATGAGAATAAACCTCAGTAAGTCTCTTCCAGAGCATTTTGGACACCCCTTGGTATATTAGAGAATCTACCTGTCATTTTCTTTCAATGTAATTTTAAAGTAATGTGAACTATCACACAAAAGCTTTTTGAGTTCTATCTTCCTTTTCTGATGCTACCATTATAGTTTTTTCCAGCCTCATCACCAAGCTGGAGGTACTAAATCAGAAGTAGCTAGAGGTACTCTTCTACCCATATATTTTGAGCTGTGCTGTAAGCACATAGATAATGTTGAGTCGCCATGAAATGCTGGGAATAAAAAGAGACCAAAAGCCTCAGCCTGGCAACTGCTGGTGGATGCTGGGCCTGCACTCCTGGCTTGTGATTGATGTGGGAGCATGTAAGGTGATAGTGGTGCCTTCACCAGGCCATTCGTGTAGTTTATCTATGGTCTCTGATCTGTCAGCTTCTCAGCTGCACTATTGACTGCTTGCTAATTGATTCTTCTGAGAAAGGAGCAAAACTTCCACGAGAAAGCTAAATCAGTAACGCAGAGGATGGTTTAGAAATTTGAGTTCTCTCAGGAGCTCAGACACAAAGTTGCTTTGGTGAGCTCTGAACCTACTCATTGCACCCAAAAGCAGAAGGGAGATGTCAAAAGAATTCATTTCTTGCTTTCCACCTGTGGGTGAGTGTGTGCGTGTTGACAGGAACCAAGGAAAAAAATCATACAGATAACAATGACTTTTTGTTTTGGGCCTGCCTTTGTGTGTTTCTTATCTTTGGTAAGAAGCATTACTATAGTAGGAAAATGTGAGAAAGTACTAGTTTATTGTGTTTTATGGATCTTTAGCCCTTAGCTTGTAGTTTTGTTTTGTTTTGTTTTGTTTCGTTTTCCCTTCAACTGGCAATTTTTTCCAATATTCACCTCAAGTATACTCACTTCAGGGCATACTGCAACCCACCCTTTTTCTCCCTTGTCTACTTAATCCTTTCTCCTTTGTCCTCAGCATTATTTCTCCAGATTACAATGCCTTCTCAGATTGACATCCTTACCATTTCTGATAGGTCTTCAGAGACATTCAGAGGGTGTAACAGGTAGATGGATAATATGAAACTATTTTTCCCCTTCTCAAATCTACAATTGGCTCCTTATTCATTCATTCAACAGACATACTGGACATTGACTCTGCGCAAAAGACATAGCTCCTGCCTGCAAGGGAATCACAGTCCTGGATGTACATGGGTGGGGGATAGGGCCCAGCATGATGATGGTATACTATAGAGTAAGTTTAGATTAAGAGCCTGGAAGGAGTGGGTGCAGTATACCATAAGAGTTTAGGATGCAGAAAGGTAGCAATAGGAAAGGTAAGAAATCTAGATAAGAAGGTCATCATGAGGAAAGGTTGAGAAGCGGGAAAGGATAGGTGTATAGAGAACAGCTGTTTTCCTGGAATTACATAGAGTGCATTAAAATAATGAAGGAAATGAGGCCGAAGAGGCAGGTTTGGTGTGTACAGAGGGCCATCCAGGTTTGGAGTTTGGGCTTCCAAACAGAGCCGGTCCATCAGGAATGTTTGAGTAGGAGAAGAGCAACATTGGACAAGGCAGATTGGTCTTAGATTCCTAGCACACAGGTGCTGGAAGGGGCCTGTCTATCCCAGTCTCCATGTCATTCAGTGGAGGAATTCCTTAGAGGATGACTGACTTGGTCAAGGTCAAGATACAAGATGGCTTTTCTCCCATGCAATATGGTGCTTGCAGTATTGTGTTTGTTTGTGCCCTTTGGCAGTCTTTAAGGGGCACCCTTGAGTTCTGCAAAAAATAGTCTTTTTGCAAAAAGAGTATTTCTATATATTATATGAACATTTTAACAAGTCGATATTGTAGGCTTTGTACTTTGCATGAGGAGAGATTATATGTACAAAGCAATGATTACACTTAGAGAAATTATTTTCTGGAAGGAGAAAAGGAATAAAAATGTTAATGCTTGTCTTAAAATCAGGATTTGTGTCAACTGTGACATACTGCATGTAATATTTGTTATGGTAGTAAGTGAACCTTATGAAATCACTGGTCACAGAAATATAAGATAATATCAGACTCTAAACTTGGTTAATAGTATATAGTTTCGTTAAAACAATCACATTCTAATAATGACTGGCAATACTAATGTATAGAATGCAGCTGCTCAGAGTATGTCTGAAGTATTCCTGAATCTTTGGGGACAATCATGTAAAATTGCAAGTCTCTAGATGAGACTTATATTCAGCCTATTTAAACAAGAACTAGTTTAACTGAAATTTTGGTTTTGTTCAATACATTTTCATTGTGATATTTACAGCTTTAGGAAGATAATGTTAGAGTGGGAAATAGAAGAGAGAATTCTCTTTGATTCCATTTTAGGTTACCTAACAGTATTTACCTGATGGAGGAGTTTTCTAAGTGTTTGGCATTTGAAAGAATATTTTATAAAATAAAGGTTCTAAGACCTTTATTCATCGATGAATATTAAACAATCACTCTGTGCCTGGCACTGTGCTAAGCAGTGAGTAATAAAAGTCAGCTTAGGCACTGTCCTTTCTACCTGATGTTCAGTGAATTCTTTCCCCCAATGAGTGGAGAGTTGAATCTTAAATTTTGATTCTAGTGGATGAAGAGCATTTTATGTTTCCATTTGGAGGAGTATGGCAGAAGAGGCTGTTCAAAGAGGTACTTTCTTTAGCAACCACCAGATGTCAGCAGAGGACTTGGAACTCTTGGCAACATCTGCATTCTAGGTTTTCCTAACTCACAAGGCCATCTCCACTGGAACTTTTCAAAGGCAGTAGACCTTCACATGGGCCACCATCTCCCAAATAGAACTGTCAAACACTTTATTTTCAAGAGTGTATCACATCAATTAACCTTTGCCTTGTAAAAATAACAATTCCTCAATCTTTTTCTGATTTAAAGCTTTTAATTCTGTCTTTCAAGGTGATAGCTCTACAAAGTAGAGAGGCTGTTGGGATGAAGATAGGGAATATCACCAAGTTCTTGTTATTTCCAATGAAGCCATCCCCCAAATAGGTGGAGCCCCCTGGTCTATTATTTTTCCTGCACAGAGAAACAATCTGATAGTGGAGTTTAATGGCACCAAACTGCATAAGTTTTCAGAATGTGAAGGAAAGAGACTTTGGTATCTTCACTGGCCCAGCCATTTGGTTCCTCATGTAGCATGTATCTGATGGTTTTTACTTACAGATAAGAACAGTATGCTGATTAACAGGAAAAACCTTGGTGATGTGGGTACTGATTTGTATCATACTGGTTTTCTCATTTTTCATCTGGCCTCCTCACTTGAATGGGCAGGCTGGATAGGGAGCTGAGATATTTCATATGAGAGATTGGATGATAAGGTGGGACCAACCTGGGGAAGGGCTCCCTTGGATACCCAGGCTTCTCTGAACCACACATAAGGTTTCAGAAGAGGTGGCACTTAGAGGGCTGTTAGTTTTAATGACTTGGTAAGCAACTGGTAAATTGAAGGAGAGATAGAGACAGATACAAAGTCAATCACTGGCTTCAGCAGCTAAAGCTGCAGGGGATGGAAAATAAGTCATAGCATACAGCTCCAAGTCTACCCCTGAAGTAAGGGACTCACTGACGTAAGGTTCTAGAGTTTAGACATGCTGTGGAGATTTCCTGTGGACTGATCAGCGGGGTTTTACAAATCACATTACAGCTAATTCTAGGAATTATTTGGATTCTTCTGTTGTTTTATATTGAATAAAGTATTATAAATAAGGCTGAATCAATAGCGATTCAAAAATATTTTGACTGTTTGCTTTTGTAGAGATTTTTGTGAAAATAGTAAAAGAAAATCACCTTGTTCCTTAAAACATGTAGGGTGTCCTTAAACATACTCTATACATGCATGCCATTGAAAAGGGTAGCTAATGTTCTGACTGGGGTTATACCCAGCTCATCATTGGGCAACTGCTCTCAGACCAGACGTAGAATGGCTTTGAGACCTATATTAGGATGTACTTTTAAAGCAACTTATTTGTTGGCTTGACTTCCAATTGATATAGTAACTGCTTATGGGATTGGGCAAAGGACAAATCGAACTGTACAAAATCAATGTGTATTTGCTTTGTGGTGGCTTTAGTTAATGGTCTTCAACATTTTCCATGGCTTTAGGAAATCCTACAGCAAGTGCCTTCTTAACCATGAAAACTCAGATTCAGAATTTCAGGTTCATTGCTCTGTGTTGATTCTCACCCATCTCAGCAGCAATTTCACACTCCCTTCTACCTTCCTCCTCCTTTTCAGATCACTGGGGTGATCCTGCTAGCCGTTGGAGTCTGGGGCAAGCTTACTTTGGGCACATATATCTCCCTTATTGCTGAGAACTCCACAAATGCTCCCTATGTGCTCATCGGAACTGGCACCACTATCGTTGTTTTTGGCCTGTTTGGATGCTTTGCTACATGCCGTGGTAGCCCATGGATGCTGAAACTGGTGAGTATGTCACAACATCATACTGCTTTTTCAATTACTTTTTTGTAAAAATATAAATCACATGAAAGTGAAGTGGCCCTTTTTGAAGCCACAGACAAGACCTTAATATTCACTGAGTCTACTTTTAGTCCAGACTCTCACATAATTCACCTTTTAATCCCCTAGAGAGAAAAACAACCCCAACACACAGCCTGGCACAAAAAATTCAGTCCCGGTCCCTCGAGGTAGATGATGACAAAGCAGTGGCCAGCAGTTCCAATAGGCCATTTATATTCTCATGGCAAGACGCCCTGTTCCAGTTTGAATTCTGTCTTAGAAATCTTTTCAAGTATGCAATGTGCAGCTTTTGTGGGCAAGGCGGCATCCCAAACATAAGCAGCTTTTCATCTCCAAGTTCCCACTGGAGAAATACTTTATGCCTCCTTGGGCTTGACCATGATTGGATATATGGACATGCTGTTCTCTAAACCTATACACTCTGGCTCAGTGCTATGGGAGTTGAGCTAAGCCAGAGCTTCCCCACTCAACAGAGGGTTGCTGCAGTGCCAAGTATTGGCTACCAGGACCAGTGCTGGGTGCCTTTATCCTAGTAGGAGAGACATACAAGTGATGTTTCCAAAAGAGTAAGGACAGGCTGTTGAAAAGTTGTTACTGTGATCCTTAACTTTTTGGCAGAGTAGTTGCCTAAGTCTCTATTCACTGTCCATGCTTTGCATTTATAAGTTAATGTTAAAGGATTTCATAGATAAAAGATAGCAAGGGCCTCTCCTCAAAAGAAATATTTGTTTAAAAGGATCTATTTTAGACATCTCATTCTGCAAAAGGGGGGAACAGATATTCCATCAGTACTGTGTTGCCTATCCTTCCCCGTTTAGCTCTAGGTTGTTGTAACATTTAATACCATCTAATGCCAGATATGGATGTGAGTGTAATTCACTCCAAAGGAACCATCTTCCAAACTGGCACAGGTAGTCTCTTTGCTGGCAGTCTCATAGAAGTTATGCTTAATTGGACATGTTCTGTTCTTCAGACCATGCAGAAGGCTTATACCCTGGCCACCACTGTTTCTTTTTGGTTGATGGAAAAGCTATAGTGAGACTAGACTGAGACATTTCTGCTGCTGTCACTTACCACTCTATGCTACCACCCTGAGTCTACCTTCTCATATTTATTACAAGCACTAGGATTTCTTTTGGTCTAGTGTTAGAGTCCTCAACTTTGGATTCATGCTTAAATCACCTGGGAACCTTTTTAAAAACACCTTTTACAGGGCCCCACCTTTAACCAGTTGAACAAGAATCTATAGCAATGAGTCTCTGGCATCACATTTTCTAAAGGCTTTCCAGAGAATTCTTCTTGTACAACCAGGAGAACCTCTTGTTTAGTACAATGAAGACCAAAGGGAGAATTAACTTCGTAGGCATAGAAAAGAAGAATTGCTAAATATCAATCTGTCCAAAGAAGAAGGGAGGGCACCTGATCATAAGATCTGACTGATTTTGACACTAACTGGCTTAAGTTTTTAGTAGCAAGGATGTAACCTCTCTGGGCCTTTGTCCTCATTTATGAAAGAATGGTAATGGAATAAATCACCAAGGTTTCTTCCAGTCCAAATACTATGACTGAAGCAGAGCAGAAGAGGGGATACAACCATGGAATAATTGTCTCTGCCATCTTCTGATAGTGGTTTTACACAATGCTGTCATTTTCTCCTAACACTTGTGAGCTCACCAGCAAGAGACCCCTTTGGGGAGCAGAGAAGTTTTTCAGGTTTTGTTTTGTTTTTGTTTTTGGTGTTTCAAAAACTATCATTTATTCTGTTTACCTGTTAGATTCTGTCCTGGGTACATACTACATTTTATTTATTCCTCGCCACCACTGTGAAATACAGGTTGTATTTTCATTTTATGGGATAAAGATTCTGAGGTTAAATTACCTGCCCAGGTTCACACAGCTAATGTTGGAGGAGCTGAGATTTGATCCCCATATATGTCTCTTTTTAGAGCCAAGATTATTTTTACTACATTATGTTCATTTGGAGAAAACTTGAGCCCTACCACCTGTATTTAGTACAAGCTCTTCCCAATAGGCTTTTAGCCAAGTCCTTCTGAAGGAGAAGGATGTATTCTCTGGAAGCTTCTAGAAGCAGGGGACTTCCCAGAGACAGAAAATGGCTTATCTGGCTAACAAGAGCGGAAGTCATTTAATTAACTGTCAATCTAGAATGTTACAGTCCTCACTTAACCTCATTAATTGAAAAACAACTGAAAATAACTATCTCTATGGAGGCCCAGAAAGACTGCCTTTTCTCTAAGAATTAGTTCATGGCAAAGCTAGGACTCAAATCTTGGAGGACTTCTGACCACAGAGTCAAATGTCCTTTCTTCCACCTGCCTCCTGACTGTTACTTTCCCACAGGACTTTCTGGTGGAGTCTAGGCCTGGTGTGAGACTCTGCCTATAGTAAAGTGTGCTTCTAATTGCATTTTGTATCAAGTTGAGAGAGAGAAATCATGTACATGGGGCATTCTGCTCATAACTGTGTGTTTGATATTTTAGTGGCTATGCTTTAAGTGTGTGTAGATACTTTTGTTAACATTTCAAATGATACTGGCATTTTAAGCCAGTATTTCTTCTTTTTAATATATATACCACTAGCTAGGAAAAATAACTTATCATCCCGTGTGCATATGTATACTTTACAGGACATGTGTACACTTTGCAAGTCATATGGCCATATGTGATCTATCTAAATTCCACAACATCATCTAGGGCCATTCCAAATGTTGAGAACTGTTGAATTTCATTCTGAGATAAGAAGAAGCAGATTGTAAGGCATATGCCTTATAGGAAAGAAATCAATTCTCTTTCCTTTTATCTGCTTTTCAAAGTCATAAAAATGGAAACCCTTAATGTCTCTTAAGTACCATGTAATATCCCTGAACTTAGGCATGCATGCGCACGCACACAAAATCAACTTGGAAAGTACAGGAAGCATGAAATGAGTAAGAAGCAATAAGGGTTTTAGATGCCTGAAAATATTGTTAGTAGTGTAACATATTTGCTTTTTTTAAAGGCTATCAACTCCACTTAGTGTGCAGAACAAGAGATGTAAGCAGCCCACTGGCCACTGCTGTGGGTGCTGCATTTGGGCCTGACCACTATATTTAGGACAAAGGTCAACCTTTGCATTTTCCGGTCTTTCTGCCAGAATGGGTGGGATACAATTCCAAAGGAAGGGGTAATGAAGCCATTTCATATGAGATGGTCTTAAGGAAACTGGAGGGGTTCGCCCAAATGAAGAGAAGCAATAGGTTCACAATATGGCTGTGTTCGCACATCTAAAGGGCCTGTTGTACAGAAGAGAGTTAGGCTGGTTCTTGTATCTCCTGAAAGCTGATCCAACACCAGCGAGTGGAAGTTACAAGTTGGAAGACTGTGGCCAAGGGAAAGGAAGTCTTTCCAGCAGTTGGAAGTTTGAAAACTGAATGGGTGGAGGGAGTAGACTCATTTTGCAAAGGCTAGATGGAGAATGCATGCAGATGTTGGATGACTATATGAGGAAAGTGGTATGAAAGACTCCCAGACAGCGCAAAACTGTGTCCTGTGACCTCCAGAGTACTTTCTAGCTTAAGGATTCTAATGTTAAAAATAGCAAACACCTTAGTTGTAAAAAGTCCTTTCAGATTTCTTCTGGTTGAGCAGAGCTGATAGGCATGATGCTAGTTGCTGGATGAGCTCTCCTCAGCATGTCTGTCCCCAAATATTTATACATATTAAATAGACTCATTCCTATATTGAGGCTCATGTGAGTAAATCTAGAGAAGAGAAATTTTAAACTTTTCATAAACTTTATCTAGAGAACATGAGGATTTCTTTGTCTAATTCCCCCTGACACCAAGTAACCCGCCCCAAAGGACCACTCTTCTTAATCTCAACATATCTGACTTTGTCCTTGTCCACTTGATTTTCAGTATGCAATGTTTCTGTCCCTGGTGTTCCTGGCTGAGCTTGTAGCTGGCATTTCAGGTTTCGTGTTTCGTCATGAGGTGCGTATACACAAAGTGGAGCGTTCTATTAAAGAGTCTTTGGGAGGAGGGATTTTGTAAACTCTTGAAATGTGTAAAGGGCACATATAGGCTAGCTGGCATCTCCAGTGGTATCAGTATTTTCCAAATGTCGTGTAATGTGTGCTGAAATGCCCATAAATTTCCTAATGCAGAAATTATGCCTAACCTGAAACCTTAGTTGTTGATCCTCACTCTGTTTCTTTATATAAGTATTACATAAAATGATTCTCCACCTTGGTTTAGAGCAGTGACCTTCAATATAGATTAAATACTCCTTTAAAAATAGCCACTTCGGGAAGGCGCAAGTGTATATCTGTATAACAGGATTTCTGAGATCGCAAAGGCAAGCCACACTTGTGAGTTATAGCCCAAAGGCAAAGTGCTGTATTTCCCCAAAGCACCCTGTGCTCTTTCCTCTCATCCCCAGTGTCCCTGGGGGCTGCTCCCTGCCACCCCAGGATTAAACCCACAAACCAGTAGCAAGGAGCTCTGCTGTTTTGTGTGATGGTAAGGGAAAAGAGGAGAAGACAGTCATGATCCAAAACCCCTACAGCAGTTTGTTTTTAATTTACATGTAAAATTTTAGATTTCTAAAGCTGGGGAAAAATAATTTTGAATAAATTTTGTTTTGTGATCATAACTGCTAGTTTCAAGGACACTGTTGGCTGTCCTGTGTGGGCATTCTACCATGTACTGTCACTTTAGCTGTTCCAGACAATGAGTAGATGCTAATGCAAAGACAAGATGTTCTCATGCTGCCTATAGCCACTGTGATATCACTTTTCAGATGTGTATATTGATGATAGATTAGAAAGTGTGTATGTTAGAAGAAAGTACTAGTTCTAACTCCAAAAAAATCCATTATTGTAAATCCATTATTATACCCTATAAATAGCAATAAAGTTAGAGTACTCATGTGTTAGAAAGGAACACAATAGCAAGATACAAATGGAAAACATGCTTAAATAAATAGTGTTACTGGAGCTCTTGGAAGTTTGGCATCATCTGTCCCAGGTCCTGCTTTTGTGCTTGGCCAAGTTAAGTTCCCAGTGAGCCTGCCCCTTTTCCTATTGCTCTGATTTTTCTTCTTACCAGAGATGGTATCTCAGATGCCAAGGCTGACATCTAGAACCCATTTCATATGCATGCTGCATCTGGAACTAGATGTCCCATTGTTATTCTCGGCCAAGGGAAAATTTGATGACATCACAGCCTTGACAGCCCTAGAAATGCCACCAAGGCATGTGTGAACTCCACACACAGGCTGGCTCCCACCTTAGCCCTTGTTGAGCTTCCTCCCGTGTGCTGCTGTGACTGGGCTCCATGTAGTGGGTGTTCTTTTAATGGTTCCTGATACCTAGGGCCTAGACAACCTCATCCACTCACCTCTTTTCACCTGAAACACTTAGGGGGGTGATGGATGGGGGTTGCAATGCTACTCTTTGTCCACTAGTACTGGTTTTAAGTTTGGCTAGTCAAACACACATGATGAGAATAGGTGACATTTAGCACCATTTACTCACAAGAAATAGTATAGGAACCACAGCTTGCTGGCAGGGCAGCAGCAGGTTTGTTTCTTCAGTGGGAGTCCTTAAAGCGGTCCAGAGACCATTCTTTGTACACCTGCCCACCCCTAAGGGACAACACACGTACAGTGAAATGAGATGACAGAGGTGATTGTGATAGCTATCTTGGCTATCTCTTATAACTGTCCCATGTGCATAGCATTCATTATCTCAGCAAGAAACATGCCTAGTTAGGAGAGTCACCATACTTACCCCTAAGTTTTCCACCAGATAATTTTTGTCATTTGCTTTCCTCCCAGTCCAGAGTATTTCACCTGTCAGGGACAGTTTTACCGTAAGTGAGGGTTGCCTGGTAACACAACTGACCCTCCACCTTGAGCAGATTTCCAAGGGAACAGACTCTGAAAGTTAATCCAAGGTCATATGTGTTTACAGAAGAGAAAGGGTTTTGTTAACCATTTATTAACAAGAAGACTTCATGTTCTTTAGCCTCTTTTTCACCTTAGTAAAGACAGATATGTGAAAGTTGGTTTTGCCCCACTCCTGTGTGCTAGAATAAGGATCTGTTTCTGGTCAAAACATCAGTCTTCCTGTCTCACCTCAATGGCTTGTCCTTTGTCATTCTTCTGAGTAAAGGCAGAAAAAGTTATAGAAAGAAAGATGGGCATTAATCAATTCGAAGAAAGTAACTAGAAAACCTAGGATTAGCAGCTCACCATCAAAGCTCTTTTAGAAACTGACCAGCCACTTCAGTGGGTCATTTAACAAGACAGCCTTCCTCTGGATTAGCGGTAAGGGGAACAATTTCTTTTAAATTCCTGAGCTGATAAACCCATTGGCGAATTTTCTGACTCCCGTGTCTCAGAAAATGGCATTCTCTCCCTGGCCTAAATTTATTCAGAGACTTTCAGAAGATGCTACTTTGGGTTAAAAGTTGGTAAGAATCTGAGTCAGTTTGGGCTGCAGTGGACAAGAACCCTGTTCCTCCTTGTCTTCCATAGATCAAGGACACCTTCTTGAGGACTTACACGGATGCCATGCAGAATTACAATGGCAATGATGAGAGGAGCCGAGCAGTGGACCATGTGCAACGCAGTGTAAGTTTGAGGGAAGGATATTGGGTTGGGAAGTGCCTGCAAGGATTGGCCTTAGACTTGTGGTATACTGGTGATATTGGAGATTCTTGTTCTCCAACTTTTGGTCCAGTTCCATTTCCAAATGTGGACATCCAGCCCTTGTCCAGGGTCCTGTTATCTGGATAATTAGTGTCAAGAAGTATCACTGCCTTTGGTTTGCTTTTCATCAGTAAGGATTGTGAGCATTCTAGGAAAGCTACTTTGCCCTTAAAATATGAAACCCTGGGAAGGAGGTAGGCAGTGAATGTATGACAGCCTTGCTTAGACTTGGTTCCCAAAGGCTGGCATTTTGGAAGTGGTGTCTTTAGTGTGGGTGGAGAGCTCAAGTAAGCTGTGTTCACTGGCTTGGACAGTTTAGTAAGGATGGAGAGTGGAGCTAGAAGAAACTGAGGATCTGTCAGGTGTGTGAATGACCTAGGCTGGCTGGTGTTTTACAGAGGCTATGAGGAAAATAAATATTTCCCTGCCAGGAGGCACTCAGGATGAGAGGTGCTGGTGCTCAAGCCTGACACCCATCAGGATCACCTGGGGAGGATTTTGGTTTGGGGGTGTTTTTTTATTTGTTTTTATTTGTTTTCTTTTTTTGCTTCAGAAGTAGTATCTTAATTTGGAGGGATTTGTTTTGATAAAATTTCAAACTTATCCAGAAAAATTGCAAGAATAGTACAAGAAACCGTGTAACTTTTACCAAGATTCACTAATTATATTTTTGCCCCATTTACTTTAATATTCTCTATGTCAATGGTTGGCAAATCATTTATGTAAAGTTGAGGGCAACACAGTCTCTGTCAAAACTACTCAACTCTGCCACTGTAGAACAGAAGCCACCATAGACAACACATAAACAAAGAGTCCTGGCTATGTCCCAATAAAACTTGATTTACAAAACCAGGCAGCTGGTGGGCTATAGTTTAGCAACATAAGTTCTCTTTTTTCATCTATGTGCATTTTTCCCCCTTACACTATTAGTTAACTTATTAGTATAGATCCTTTGAAGAACTTTTTAAAACCATTTTTGTCTTGTCTCCAATGCTACCAATCCTGATTGAGTCGATCTATATACCTTTACCATCATCCAACTCACACAGGTGATTTTTATGCCTAGCCAGGCCAGAGAACCACTGCTTTACTTTGTGGATGTGGTAAGAAATCCAACATGACCTATCATCTAGGACTAACTTCCTTCTCTGAGTTCAAATGGGCTTCCCAGTGAGGATAATTTTTCGTGGAGGTTCAGCTTATCTTTACTTAGCCTGTTGACTTAGAGGCTTGGCCCGTGTTTCTCTTTTAAAATAAATTTAAAAAAATAGAAAAAAAAGGCAAATGAAAATTGATACACTTATAGCAATGTTTAAGGTTCAGATGGACTAAAACTAAAAATTAAAGTTAAAAAAAAATCAAGAACTATGTGATGTTTAAAAGAAGGCAAACTAAAAGACCCACTAAAAGTATAGAAGAAAAATAAGTAAACTAGATGAGGTAAAAAATGAGATACATAGATGCTAAAATAAGTAGAACATTGCAAGATAAAATTAGAAAATTGAGAAATGTACTTTTAAAATATTTTAATAAAATGGTAACATTAACATATTAAAAAAAATGTTGCAGGGCAGTGAGGAGACCACAATCTTTGATCTGCCTCACTGATTCTTTTCCTTTCCCTGTTAATAGCTGAGCTGCTGTGGTGTGCAGAACTATACCAACTGGAGCACCAGCTCATACTTCCTGGACCATGGCATCCCCCCTAGTTGCTGCATGAATGAAACTGACTGTAATCCCCAAGATCTGCACAATCTGACCGTGGCCGCCACCAAAGTTAACCAGAAGGTATTTGCTTCCTCTCAGTCCTGATGGGATGAGTAGTGAATGTTTGGGTGGGCTTTTTTGTTTCTGTGAGATTATGACAAGTAGGTTAGAAATGGTAGCCTAGCAAGGAGTCAAGAATATTCCTTTGCGGTCCTTCATTGCCTGGGAGAGGCACTCAAGGCTACCCACTTCTGAAGGAGAAAGCTGTGACTCAGCTCAGTTTCACATTCCTCTCTCTCAGCAAGAATCTACCAGGCATAGTTAGGAAGGTTTAGCAAGTGTTTTCTGTTAACCCTGGTGCCAATGTCAAACAGGGAATGCTGGCTTTCTTCTTTCTGGGTGTCTTTCTTCTGCTTAGTATATCTTCTAAACATGAAATCATTTGCAGCTGGGTCCATAGCAGGAAGAGGGAGTAGAGTTGACAGACAGCATTTGCTTCTGCTAAGAGGGTAGCCTTTATTTTAGGGAGTTCACTACTATAGGAAAAGAAATCGACAACTCTAATTTAATTCACTGTCGACATTCTGACTCCAAAAGAAATTAGGAAAGAAAAACTGGCTAAAAGAAATATGAAATTTAGTATGTAGTGGAAATGAGAGAAATGAAATTTCAGTATTCTACTTTACAGAGAATATGGTGAAGACATGACACAACTACATGTGAAGGCTATCTATTAAATGTTTAGAGAAATGCCAGATACGAAATCTATTTTGGTAAACAAAAGGGCTAATAAAATTTTACTATTGAGTTTACCTGTGGTTATGAGGCCATCAGGTAAATCTTTTCTTACTAAGATAAAATTCAGTTCTTCTAAGGTCTTCAAAATTCTTTGTGATCTGGTACAACTACTGAGTAATTCAAAGAAGATAGCCATTCTCTGAAAATTAGAATGTAAAGAGATGGTTTCTGTATTTTATCAATTTAATGTTGGTATTTGTAGCATAAACACTGCAAGGCATTGTTGCTATCTTGTCATTCTGCAGTTATTTTGCTATTGTTGTGGTGAGGTAAAGTGTTCAGTATTGATTGCTTCATGTCTTGGCTATGAAGACATCTATTCCTACTAGAATTCTCTTATGAACCCAAAGTTTAGGCCTCTTTCACCTCTCATCAATGAGGTTTCTACGTGGACCTTTCTAGTACACACTCATACATGTTATTGTGCTGCTGTTTTATGAAATGCCAAACTTGCCTAGCACATGGTGAGTACTCCAATTTATAAAAGGCAAGAAGTGCTTTGTGGCCGTGAGATATTGGCATATCAGAGCCTCAGGAGGTCATTTGTAGAAGTGGCAACTATCAACCTTTGATAAGTCTTTTTTATACTCAAATTTCCACTTCTTTTGTGAAAGTTAAGGATCTAGAAGTCAGGCATATGGGGTCTGGAGTCAGACTCCAGTTTAAATTCTAGCTCAGCCACTTGCTGGTTGAACGATCTTGACCAAATTAATTTTTCTTGGTCTTGTTTTTCTCATCTGGAAAATGGACATAATAATAGTTCTGCCTCTTAGGATTGATATGAGGATTTAATGAGAAAACATATCTAAGGCATGGTGCCTGGCACAGAGTAAGGACACGATAAATGTTAACTTTAACATTTAAAGTTAACTGTAATGTAAATGTCAGGATGATGATGGTGAAGTTAGTTTCCCACTGTACTGGCTTTTATGAGAAATGATGCAGCAGGTTCTTGTAGGAAGAATTTCTTTTTAGTATTCCAAAGCAAGTTTAGAGGCATATCCTATAGTGCATTTCTGTAATCCTTACATTTATTTCCAGAAAGAAAGATCGTTGAGCATTTTTTCATTTTATTGATAACCTACAAATTGACCTCACTCCCTGCCTCCCCCTACAATCCTACTTTACATTTTCCTGAGCATCTCAAATACCTGGAAGAGGAGCTTAACATCTCTCCTACTTCCCTTGTACTCTTGAACCTGGCTCCCTGAGAGGAGAAGAAATGAGTGAAAACGGAAATTCATCTCTTGAGTTTCATTGGCTATTCTCATTGAATGCTCACATGAATCTCTGAGACAAATTACTTCTCAGGTCTGAGTCTCAGATGCCTCATCTATAAAAGATAGGAGATGGGGATGGGTGGAGACAGTAATAGTAGATGCTCATAAAGATTAGCATCCCCACTCCCCCATCACTGGCTCCCTCCCTCAGAAGGCTTAACTACTGCCACATTCTAGCTATATGGAATCCTGTTATATATATAGAATAAATACATTCTAAATCCCCATAGATCTTTTGGTGTCTTGAGCCCTCTGCTCTGACAGCGCAGAAAGATGACTCTTGTCTCGTATCTGGCAGCCTGAGAAACCTACCTTGTACAAATAACTGGGAGACAGCAGTAAGGAGGTGAAAACAGTAAAACAGAATATTTATTGTTTTATTTGGGGGATGGATTTTATTTTGGTTCTTTTAGCAGGATAATGAAATGTCTGCACGTTCAGTTAGCCAATAGCATTGACTGAATCCCTCCTCCATAGGAATTCTTTGACATTTTTAAGAGCAAGGGCAAGAGGATGAGAGACTTATTCTAGTTGGCAGCTACTGAGATACTCTTCCTGGAATCTGTCTGGGACTAGCCGTCTACTCCTAGTATTGAAAGTCAACCACTTACAGATGTTTTCCATTGGTGACTATGTTGACTTAGATGTGCTGAGTGCCTGAGCAAATTATCTGTTGTTTCTGGGTGTTTCCTAGAACACTAGTAGGCCTCTGTAAGTTTATATCACACCTGACAACCAGGCTTTCATTTTAGGAAATTAAAGAGATTGTTGTGAGGGATAAAATTATGGTTTTGTGGAGAACTTCAGAGGGAATGCAAACATGGTCTGTGGTATATATCAAAGCAGTTCTTGCAGTCTGCAGATCTATACTGACCTGGAAAATGAGCTTGTGGGTCCATATGGTAAATTACAGAGCTAAATCCAGAGATGGAAAGCATTGATTTTAACCTTGGTCTTGTATTATTTAAACAACAACAAGGAAGCTAAGTCACTTTCATCTTCTCATTTTACTGATATGATTCATTCATTTACTTTCTTATTTGGAATAAAAAACAGTGGGGGGACTTTTCTTATAGAAGAGCGTTTCTTGAACTCTAATGAGCATGTGAAACATTTGGAGATGTTATTAACATTCATTAAAATTCATTAAAAACAAATAGCCTAGGGACTTGGCACATTCTAATTCAATAGTTCTGGAGTGGGGCCTCAGATTCTGCATTTCTAGCTAATCCTCATGTGTTGCTGCTGCTGTTCATGGAAGAACCCCACTATGAGGAGCAATGTTTAGAGAGAATGATTTTGCAGCAATTGTAGTAAGGCCAGGCACCCACTTCATTTTTCTGGTTTCTCTTATTGGTTGGAGTAGGCTTATCAAAAATAATGTAGCTGATTCTGAAATTTCCTAAAATGCAGAAATCATACTTCAAAAAAATATAATCAGCTTATGTGTAGAATTGAAGTTCATAGGGGAAAAAAGTCGATGCCAAGCTATTTTACAAAAGAAGATAATAGCTCACCTCACTTCTCTCTATTTGTTATTATTAGGTTTTTATTTCTGTATTTTGAGCCAACCTAACACTGATGCTGGTCTGAACTTTATTCCTCTGCTGGACCATCAACCACCACTGTAGGAGAAGATACAGTAATGATAACCAGCATGGCAAAACACTATCTTAGCTGATACTATTTGGAAAAGTATTGGAATGTCCACATCTCTTCTTGCTTTGAATTCTTCCTAATCCAAACTGCTCTCCCTTCCACGACATTTTCAAAAATAGTGTGATATAGTTTCACTAGTAAGAATGAAATCAGCAAGCAAGCTTCTACTCTAAAGAGAGAATCAAATTTCAAAACTCCACATGAGTGATAACGTATTTCCTTTCCCACCCCTGCCCTGGAGTTTAAATTTACATCAGGTAACTAAGGCGTATCATTTGTCCATTGCTGTGAAAACATGTGTCAAAGCACTGCTGCTAATGTCTTTTTCTCTGCAAAAAGACTGTGAATGCATAAACACTTATTAAAAGATAGAGCATTGACAATTTTCACAAGCTATGAGAAATGTTAAATTGCTAAATTTTGAATTTAACAATGGGAGACTTTTTTGTTGTTGTTCTTCAGATGTTATTATAATTTAGTGTGCCTTTCTTGACAAACAAGAATCCTTTTTTATCCTGTTTATGAAATTAATGTCTTGATTTTTCATAGAATTTATATATTCAAGTTGAAGCCCTTTTTCAGAAAACTGGAAAATGACCATGTCTTCTAAAGCCAAATACATCAACTCAGAAGTCTAGATTGATTTGGCCCAGTTCCAAATGAACATACATATAAATGTTCCCCCAACTCCTTCCCTTCCTCCTCCTCCCCCTTTTCTCCTCCCTCCCTACCCTCCTCCACCACCTCCTTCCCCATTCTGTTATCCCTCCTTCTACTCCCTTGATGTTTTGGGTTTAACAGAAGAGTTAGTTTTTGCCTTTGCATTAGGGGTAATGCACAAAATTTAGTGTTTCCTACCTGTACTAGATGAGAACATGTAATCCAGAATAACAACAACAAAAAACTTGTTTAGCAACATTGGTGAACTCCAACCAGATCATTTATTTTAAAGAAAGGTGAATAACTAATTTTTAAACTAACACTGAAATTGGTAAAAGTGGTGTTGATTTTAATCACAACATTTAGCAATTTCATAATATGTTAAAGGGAAATTTCCTTCACTTTATGCATAAAGTTATTGATATCCAGAAAGAGGAAGTGACTTGTTCAAGGGCATATAGGAAATTTGTGGAAAACACTCTAGAACATAACTTTTCCCTACTTTTTAAAAAAAACTTAATAGTCTCCTTAGAAAGAACCCTAAATGCTGTAAAGTTGGCAGGAACTCAACACACCTTCCTCTAACCAGATGATTTCCGTTTATCCAAGATTTTGCCATTTGTTGTCAAAATACTAGTAACTAATGCTTATAATGCTGAGTTTTCCTGTTCAAGAATGTAAAATGCCTTTTCATCCGTTCAGGTCTATTTCTGTATCTCTACAGTGTTTGCTTCATAGATTTTATAGATTTCTTGCTAAATTTAATCCTACTGCTGAAACATTTGTAGATGAAAGTACAGTTGACTCTTGAATAACATGGGTCTGAACTGCACATGTCCACTTATACACTGTTTGTTTGTTTTTTTTTCCCCAATAAATACCTGTACTGTTTTCTCTCATGGTTGGGAGTCTGCAGATGCAGAGGGCCAGCTGTACACCATTTTATATAAGGAACTTGAACATCCGTGGATTTTGACATCCACAGAGGGTCCTGGAACCAACACCCTGCAGATACTGAGGGATGATTTAAGTTTGAGGGGAGTCAAAAGTTATACACAGATTTTTGGTTGTGCAGGGATTCAGCACCCCAACCACCATGTAGTTCAAGTGCAACTGTGCGTGTGTGCAAATGTATGTCTGTATGTATATGTGTGTGTATATATATTATGTGTGTGTGGGTATATGTGTGTATGTATGTGTATATATGTGTGTGTGTATGTTGTGTGTGTGGTGCCAATATAACCACACATGTGAAAGGTAGGAGAGGAAGGAATGTGTGACAGGGAAGGGTTATTTAAATTCTTATCTTTCATAATAGGAAGTCAATAGATAATGCCTAAAATTTATGAATAAAAGAAATAACATATATATAATTTGCTTTAAAAAATTCTAGCCAAGGAATGAGAGTTAGGGAGATTTAAATGAAACAATATTAGCCATATGTTAATTATAATGTTAGAAGAAGGGTCATTTTGGGGTTCATTGTACTACTCTCTATACTTTTTTGTATGTTTGAAATTTTTCATTAATTTTTAAGTATGAAAAGAATGCTAGTAAGTTCCTCAGGTGAGTTACAATTGTATTTGCTGAATGAAGATCGGGATGCATGTGGGAGTGTTTTAAGTTAACACAGCCCAGTCTGACCTGGTTAAAACATATCTCCAAGACTGTCTCTCTCTGTTTCCAGGGTTGTTATGATCTGGTAACCAGTTTCATGGAGACTAACATGGGAATCATCGCTGGAGTGGCTTTTGGAATTGCATTCTCCCAGGTAGCCTATATAATTGTGAAGTCTGATCAATTTCCTCTGTCTCTTGCTTTCCTTTCCCTTCCTAGTCTCCAGACTCCCTGCCTGCCTCCTTGTACCTTAGGAAAGTTGATAGATGAGGTCAGAACTCCTTGCTCATTAGTCCTCAGGTCATTTGTTTATTGATTTTCCTTTTTCAACTTAAATGAAGTTTTGCCATCAAGGGAATATCGGTTACAGTTCGACTAATGAGTAGCTCCAGAAAAACAACTTGCTTCTTCTGTAGGTCAAATGGAGGTTAACTGAACAAAATGCTGGCTTAATTGGAGCATAAACAACTACAAACATCAAATGGCTGATCTGGATTTGGGGGGAGGCTTTTTCCCTAGTTGACCTGTTCCTTTTCTGTTCTTAATTCCTATAGATCATGTACAAGATCTCATCCTTTAAAGAAAGCCTAAATTTAGCCAATTTCATTTTGTGGTCATTGTTTTAATTTCTAGGTTTGACTACTGTTTCTTAAGAGTAAACTGAATTTCTATATATTACATTTTATATCCCTTTATCTCTACCTAGCCTCTCAAAAACAGTGACGAAAGTAATTACACAAACTAAGTGAGCCACACGTATTCAACGATGGAAAAAGATTAAGCTAAGTCTAAAATTTTGTCCACCTCTACCAGGCAGTGTACTGTCCCACAGGCTCTGATCTCCTGGCTAAATGATATATCATTGCTATAATATTGCTATGGGTGGAAGGGTTGGCATGTATACTTAACAACCAAATAAAACTTTATGTTTAACTTATTTTCATACCAACAGATCATTTTTTCAACAAAGCCCAATTAATGTTATCTCAGTAATGTATTCACGTCTCTAATTTCACCTGCTTGAATTTTATATTGGCTCTCTCAGACTATAATAAG
>NW_006441063.1:2872813-2879408 GCF_000325575.1 Pteropus alecto | reverse complement strand
AAGCTTATTTTTTGAAATATGGCATACATAAATTTTAGGTATAGAACTTAATAAATTATCACAAAATGAATATACCCATGTAACTGTCACTTAGATCAAGAAATCGAACATTGGCCTGGTAGTTTTTGCAAATATAGGGCTTAGCCTTAGCTAAGTCGAAAAATTTTCTTCCCAAGCAGTTACAAAAACATGTGTGACATTTCATCTCACAAGAGCATGTGGACTCAGCCAACATGAGTGTATATTTCTTATGGAAGTTCCAAAATGCTTTACCATACTTTGTTTTTGGGAGCTCATAAAGTAAATTAAACCCTCACACACCAACACATAGACTGACCGGAGTGGCATCACAAACAGTGCCTATTAATTCAGTCTCCAAAGACATTTCAAAAGAAGTTGTGGCCCTGAACTTTCTTCTGGTTGCTATCATATTTCAGTAATAACACTTCAGTGACATATCCATAATGGCCAGGAGACGTTTTATAGGATCCCAGACCTCGTGTCCAATGCAGATATGCAGGATCCACTTGACAGCTTACACATATAATTTACACATGTATGTGCAGCATCAAGTTCACATCCATCTACAGGACAGACTTGTGCTGGACATTTGAGGAGGACTGTCCTCTTGGAGAAAGGAATGGTGCTGAAGTCTCTCCTAAAGACTATCCTAGAACTGCAAAGGCATATGATGCCAGCACACTACATGGGGAGAAGAAAGCCTCAAAGAATGTGGAATCTCATGGATGAAACATCTTATTATGTAGGAACATTCCCATGTCTCCATGAGGGGGTAGGGGACAATCCCATTTTCATTAATGAAGCAACTCAAGTCATAAAGAACCTGATTAATACCTCCCTCCACACCTTTCTCACACATCTCTATGAAGGGATTTGTGCTTAGACAAAGGTTTACCTGGCCTGATGAGCATTAATCTCTCTGCTACCTTGAAGAAATCCCTCATGTAGGAATCGTTGAGTTTGCTCTGTGGCCCTCTAGGGCAGTGAGAGAGGGCTTTGGCCCCAAGGAACCCCCAAACAGAAACTCTCTGCAGAAAGTTTAGTTCTCATATGGTATCACATAGTTGTTGGAATAAGAAAACGAAACATAAAGCTCCGTGGCATTGCACAATTAGTACCATTCACCCACATGGCCAGATAGATACAATGGGGAAGAGACTTGAGTCTTGTTTTGCTCAGCTTGGGATAGGGAGTGGAATGGCCAGATGTTCTAGAAACTGCAGCTTTTAATGGCGCCAGCAGCTTCAGGGTTCCTGGAAGCTGAGGTAAGCTTCCAGATGCCAGGAGATCCACAGAATCTCTGGGACAATGGTAGCCACTTACCAGATGTATGTTCAAGAAGAACCAACCATAATGATCTTGGTCAAGACCCAGAACCAAAGCTTTAGCCACATGTGTTCGAAAATCATTGGACTCATGTTACAGTAAAACTTAGCAAATGTTGGCCGATGTTGATGAGTCGATTGTGATGGCCTGTCTTAGTCTTCTGATAATAAGGCAAGCTCTACTGAGTAGAGGCCACAGATAGATCAAAGCAGGTGGGAAAGAATAGAGCTCGCGCTTGCGCTCACACTCTCCCTCTCCCTCGCCCTCTCCCCGTCTCTCTCCCCCACCCCCTCTCCCCCCCTTACCTTTCCTCACCTGCCTTCTACCTTCTCCTTGCACTTTTCCTCCTCTGTTTTTGTGATCTCCATGCTATCATCCCTTGGAACAAACTGGCCTTGCCTATCTGTTGAATTAGAAATTAAATGTGGTATAAAGTACAAGGAAAAGTAAGCCGAGTCTAGCCTTTTAATAGACTATGCAAGAAGTTAGCTAATTCAGCTAACTTAAAGCCCTTGAGTTATATTTTTGGACAGTAGCATTTGGCAGGCATTTAATACTTCTCTCCACAAACTCCCATTGCCCTTGCCCTCTCAAAGAACAGCCCATTTGTCTGGACTTGATGGGCAGGTTTTGCTGTCCTATAAATTTATAGTAGGAGCTTGAATGTGTTTTGAGCTATTTGGGCAGCTACTCTTTTACTCAAGAGGGCTTGGGGAAACACAGACAGTGTGGAGTGGAGGAGACATTATCTCCTGTTTTCCCAACATGGCCTGGAAGCCGAAAATGAGGGTATCTGAGTCTAAACACTGGAAGTGCTCCATTTGTGACATGACTTCCCACTTTGGTTGGTCTCGGTCTGTGTGCACACTTGCATGTGTATGTGTGGAGTAGTAGTACTGGGAGTGGTGGTGGTGGTGGTGGTAGGTGTCTTCTGGACCTCTGTATTTAGCACTTCTGTATCCAATGTAAATAGACATAGGGCTTTACTAGACTTGCAACCTATTAGTCTGAATTAATCACCCACATCACAGAATGTTTACAGTCCTGAATAGGGACAATAGTGCTGTTTTCCAGAAGGAGAGAGTTGAGTGGCTTGCTTGAGGTTGGGTGGCTACAGTGGATCCAAGATTACAATTCTGCCCTCCTCACCTGGTCTGTTGTATTAAACATTTAGGCCAAAGGTCACCTTTGCTATTGCCTCAGGTAACATTATGGGCCAGGAATTTTTTTTTTTCTGGGACTTGTTTACCTTTTCTATGTAGAGGGCAGGGCAAAGCTGTTGCTAGCCTTGATGAGACATGGCCAAATAAGGCTAACGGAACTATTTACTCATTCCAGATGGTTCCTAATATCATTTATACAGTTCTATTTCAAACCTTGTCACTTTCTCAAGGACAGGAAAGTTTTATTTAATTTTCTAGTTATATCATTAACATAAAATCTCCACAGCATTATAAGAATCTCAATTTTTGACCTATTGCTTATCACTTATTTAAAAAGTTGCCTTTGTAACTGTTTGCTCTCCTCTCTCTGCCTCTCAGAGATTGGACCATGTTGGTTTCTCATTGTGATTAGAGGGAAAGACACACTTGCTGTGTTGTCTTTTACATCTCTTGTTTTTGCTGACATGGACACCACCTCTCTCTTAGCCCCTCTCTCCCAACTCTTGAAGTCGGTCCTGTTACTGGTAATTTGCAGAACCCCAGTGATATAATCTGTGTTACTAGATTTTTGTGTTGCCCAGACCTCTCAGTTCTTTGTGTGTGGGGTGCCTTGAGAACACCTGGAACTGGCCTTTTGTAACTTCTCTCCCTCCTTCTCTGGCTTCTCAGTTCTTGAAACAGCAGGATCTCTTAGAAGTTTTCATGAGCCAAAGGAAAGCAGAATATAGTACTGACAAGGCAGACAATGGTAAAAATAAAATGTTACTTCAAAAAATTAGATGAATGCTAATTACAAAGTCTTAGACAAATATAAATAATCTGATCTAAAACCTCCTAGGCTGTACAGGATTAGGCATTTCACTAGCCGGGGGAAGGGTGAGTGGTAACTCTGAGGTCTCAGTCTTGAGGGTTTTTCAGCATAGGAGACAAGCTCTCCTTTTCCAGTCTCCCTCTGGGGTTTAAAGCAGAAGTGTGTCCAAATGTCCACATACTGCAGCCTTAATACATAACAGCAGTGTGCTTCTGGAGGGCAATCTGGAATCCTTCAGAGGCTACCTCTGCTCTTTGAGGCACTTTTTACATATATTTAACCTAATAAAAGGCTTCTTTTATGTAAAGATGAATCTTTCTGTCTGTAGATTAATTGGGTCTACTGGCAAACCAGTGTTTTGTACTGCCTCAGACTGAGAAAGAGGACATGTCTTTAGGCTGAACAAGCTTTTTGTTATGTACTTGGAAATAATCTGGTAATAATAAGTATTAAGTATAGAATGCTTCCAGTCTCCCCCCACTTTCCCTTACTTGGTACCTCTGGAAATTAGAAATCAAAGTTTTCTCTCAAATATGATGAAAATACTATAACAAATTTGAAATCAGTAGCCCTGTGAATAATTCAAAATACCTACATATCCCAAGTCCTAGTTTTTCTTGTACTAGAATTAACTAAAATAAAAGCCAATGTATGTAAAATACTGTTTTCACATAGCTTGTATGTGTATGTGCCTCAGTCTAGGACATTTTTTTAGGGAAACAAATTTCTTAGTAGATGTTAAAAATGATTTTAAAAAATCTGTCTTTTTCCATGGGCAAACAGAAGAAGGAATGTTCTTGCCCTATAAATACAAAATATAGTAAATTTAAAAGCAAATAGCTTTTATTTTTACTTATATATTGAAGAGTTATTGCTTCTGTGCGAAAGAGTATGTCCAGTGCACAGGGATATAGTAAGGATAACTTGATATACCCAAATGTGCTATGCACCTCTAATACTTCTTTGTTTCTTGCCTGGAATCTGGCTTTTGAGAGTATCAAGTGTGTTCTAATGTATATATCTGTCCTAGAAAATGGCAGGTCTAATGAACAAAAGACAAGGTATAAGGTTCAAACTCCTTGCACTCATAGAGGGCATTTTAGTTTCTCATTTGGCACAGTATTCTGGAGGTCACAGCCATGGTTCCTTTGGCCATTTGGTGGTACATGCATGACACTATGTATTTCATGGCACAAAATGATGTTGGCCAGAGCCTTGGTAGAGGATAGGGCAAAACCAATAGGTAGTGATTTTTCCTTACCTGACAGAAGTTGTAGTTTGCATATTTCACAGCACAATTTTAAGTTTAAAAAGGAAGATAAGAATGAGAGACTTCAGCAATAAAAGTAGACAGGTGGACTGGAACCTGCCTGGGTGGGTGGAGAGCCAGGAAAACGCAGTTTATGTGTTGCCCTGACCAACAGTGGGTCCCAGTGGGGCTGCAGAGATTTCACCTGTAAGATAAAGGTGACTAGATGAGTGGTTCTCTCACCTAAAAGGCTTGTTAAAGCACCATTTGCTGTCCCTGTCCCCCACCCCTGAGTGTCTGATCCAGCAGGCCTGGGGTGGGGCCTGAGAATTAGCATTTCCAACATTGTCCAGGTAATGCTGATGCTGCTGATTTGGGGGCCACATTTCGAGTGACACTGTACCAGATAGTCTCTAAAGGTCATTCTCACCTCTGATCCAATAGAACATAGCCAATTGCTTAAGGAGAAGGGATTCTATTTGGCAAAGAAAAGCTGCAGACCTCCAGACTCAAGTGCACAATCAAGCTCATATCCAGAGAATGCTGAACCTCCAGAGTTAGGAAAGAGAATTTTGGTCTCCAGTGAGCAGAACAGATGTTCTTAAGGATGTCCTGATGGTGTCCAGATCTACCTATCAGATCTTTTATCTTTTATCAGATCTACCTATGCTACAGGTTGAGTCAAGGTACAAACATAGGTAGAGGATTAAGGTCTTCTGAGGAGGTGGAGATATCCTGTTATAGGTTGTACTGGGGCTCCTGAAAAACTAGAAGGTGGGCCTTGGAAGTAGATGGGCCCATCTACATAGATGAGAGACAGAGAAATTTTAAAAAACCCTCTCTCGGAGAAAGAAAATGGTGTATATGATAGAGGCTCTGTTCATCCTTCTGGCGACCAAATCAAAGTTGTGACAGTAATAAGGAGCAGCAGCAAGGAGAAATCGTGTGGGATCTAGATGAACAAGCCATACAACTAGGGAGAAGTCCAGGAAATCACCCTGCAATGGCAGAAGGTAGGACGGGATGAGGACGCGGGGCTGTCTGGTCCTGAGTGGCTGAGATGGAGGCTGCGGCAGCAGCAGAAGCTTCTTAAAGGGGCTGCATCTGCGAGCAGATTTTTGTGGCGACGGACCCGCTCGCTCTGAGTACCAGTGCTGATTAGGCTGTGCGCAGGGGGCACCAGGGACTTAGAGGGAGACATTGTCGGAGTGAGGGCCTAAGGGAGACTTGCTCTGTACAGAAGTGCCGACGGTATCCATTGTTCCCTGTTGAGCCCTGTCCCCTCCCAGTGCGGGGACACAGCGCTGCCATAGCTGTGATATCATCAAACTGGATAACAGAGGTCGCTCTGCCCAGAGGATTCCCTGAAATTCTGCCTCCCCCAACTCGCGACTTCACCTAAGCCACATCCAGGTATATCTTCAGTGAGTCAGTGCCTAGACTCATACTAGAGGCAGCTGGCTTCGGTTTCTGGTGTAGCCTTTTGAGGCAACTATAAGCACAGTATCTGTGAATTGCTTGCTGAATCTTGACAGGTGGCCCCGAAGGGGTAGAGGTTTGTGCTAAATTTCGCCTGCAGCTGAACCCCTCTCAGGACTGTGCCACTGGATACTTACTTCACAAATCCATACTAATAAGACTGGGAGACATAGGAGTTTTGCTTAGTACATAGAAACAGACATGGCAAGGCAGCCAAAATGGGAAGACAAAGAAGCAGAAACCATATGAGAGAACGGAACAGAGAACCAGATATAATGGAGTCAAGTAATCTAACAGATTCAGAGTTCACAACACTGGTTATAAAGATGCTCAATGAACTTTTGGGAAGTGTAGATAAATTCAGTGAGAACTTCAACAAAGATAGATAAAAACCATGGAAATGGAAAATTATAAAAGGAAACCGGTTTATTTCAGAACACATTACCTGAGAAGTATATTAAATGGAATAAACAAAGGAATAAACAAAATGAATAAAGAAAAGGATCAAATGCCCTATCTAGAGGACAGGAAAGCCAAGGACATGCA
>NW_006441063.1:2865458-2872619 GCF_000325575.1 Pteropus alecto | reverse complement strand
ACTTTACCCAGCAAAGCTATCATTTAGAGTTGAAGGACAGATAAAGAGCTTCCCAGACAAAAATAAGCTAAAGGAATTTGTCAGCACCAAGCTAGTATTACAGGAAATGTTGGAGGGAGTTCTTTAAGAAGAAAAAACATGTATCAAAACAGGAATAAAGAATGGTAACAACTACATTTCTATCAATAAGTACCTTAAATGGAAAAGAATTAAGTGCTTCAACCAAAAAGATAGAGTGGCTGAAAAGGTAAGAAAACAAGACCCCTACATATGAAAAGAAAGGAGATAGAAAAAAATATTGCATTGATAGACCTAGAAGGTATTTAAGTCAGACAGAGAAAGATAAACACTATATGATTTCACTTATATATGGAATGTAAGGAATAAAAAGAACAAACTGATCAAAAACAGACTCACAAATATAGTGGACAATTTGGTGTCGGACAGAGGGAGGGGGGTTTGGGAGGCTGAGAGAATGGGAGAATGGGGTGAAGGGCTAAAGAAGTACAAATTAGTAGCTGATGGATGGTCATGGGGATGGGGAGCATGGCATAGGGAATGCAGTTAGCATTAATACGTTGGCCTAGGTGGAGGGTCTGGAGAGGGAGGGAGTGATTGGGGGGATCATTTTATGAACTGTATAGATGTCTAACCAATGTACTGTATACTTGAAACTTAATAAAATAAATAAATTAAAAAAAAAACCCTCTGTCCTCCCACCTAACCTCTCACAAGCTGTGACCATTACTTCTTCACCGCCAAACTTAAGAATAGTGTCTTGTTGTCTTAAAGAAAGAACTATTATTTGGTCAGCTGAGTATGGCTGGAGTATCTATGTTGGGATATCTTCCCAAATACATGTGCTTATGTTTTGGATTGAATTTTTACATCTAAAAAAATCTTGATAATTCTGTGGTACTTAATATTTTCATTATTCTCATAGCATATGAACACATTTTAATACTACTTATGTGTTAAAAGTTGTTTTTAAATGGCCAGAGTGAGCTAGAAGTTTATGACCAATTTGAGAACCTCCAGTTGTCTTCCACTGGTAGTTAGGCTTACTAAGTTTTAGATTACACTATTGAAATCAGGATTGATATTTTTCTCCTGTCCTTTCTATTTGTGTACAAAAACCCTAGTTGTTAATTATATTTGGGGAGTCAAAGCAGGGTGTAGTTCAGTGATTCAAGATTGCTGTTCTCATTTTTTCCCCTGGCAACAGCTGATTGGCATGCTGCTGGCCTGCTGTCTGTCCCGGTTCATCACGGCCAACCAGTATGAGATGGTGTAAGGAGAAGGTGAGTGGTGGTAGGAACTGTTTAATTTCAAATTTCTTCCTTTGGGACACATACTACCCTTCAAATGGGAACGAGTACTGCCCAGCCACTTAATTACTTGATCTTAGCGGCCCTTGTCCATGTGCCAAAACCCTATTTCTGTGGAGCTGGGGAAGAAATGTGATCATTGCTATTGTGGAAAATGTATAAATGTTCTTTTCAGGTTGTTACCTTATTTTAAGTCCTTATTAATGGTCACTCACATGTTTTAATCTCTCTCTTAGTCTTTCAAGAACGACGGAATAAGAAACCTGATTTAAAAAAGAACTGCAGCAATCCTTGAAAGACTTCCAAAGAATGTTAGAGCACAGTATATATTATACCTGCCCTGCTCTCCCTAATCCCCTACTCCATGTGCAACTGATACTCCCACACAGTCTCTGCCCCACCTTTCAGCCCAAATCATGTGTAGTGTTCCATTTTGTGAAGCCCTGTTGTGCAGACTGTAGCCAGGTTCTCTGCATCTAGTCCTAGTGGACCCCGCCTGAGGCTCTTCCATCTGTACTTGGTCCAACTGCAGCTCATCGTAGGTGACTGGTTGTCACACCATCACTGGCCCCACTAGGCCCTGCATGTAGTGTAGGAGGCTCCTATTAGCCCTTCATCATGATTGATAAATGCCACATCCCTTGATATAGATAAACAGCTATCTGTTCTTTTGACTTAATCTTCTTCTGTTTGGGTTTCCTTTTACTATGGCTCTTTTCCTGCCTTCTCCAGGCTGCCTAGCACATGTAAAGAGGTACATCAGTAATTGTTCATGAGGAGAAAAAAGCATGTGTGATGCATGAAGGAAATTGAGTTTTAGGTGGCCTCTTTGATCATTATTATTATATGCCTGGGTACATATAGCCAGTTTAGTGCATCTATGCCTCTCAATTGAAACCTGTATAATCCTATTACAAAACTGTATTGTTGCTTCCCATGAAGGAAATAATATTACTTTGTTTTCCCCAATTAATTGCTATTGTGTTATTTTACTTCTTTCTGTATTTTTTCTTTGCATTGACATTATAGACATCGAGGACGTCATCAAATCAATTTAAAAATGAGTATGAAGGGAGAACAGAAGTCAAAATATTTTTCAAAGATCTTAAAAATAATGCCTCTGTCTAGCATGCCAACAAGAATGCATTGATATTGTGAACATTTGTGATACATGTATTAATAAATAGAGTCATTACAAATAGTTGTGTCCTGTTTTTGTTTTGTGATTATTGCATAAGTTTTTAAACACATATTTCTATTCCATTCTGTTTCACAAGGGATTGGAGGTAGACCAACTTACAGACTGACACACCCTTCCATACACATTCCCACCTCTCCCCTCCAAAATAGCCTTGGGTTCCATAAAAGCTGAAGGGTTAGAGATTTTTATGGAAATTTCAGAAACTCGAATCATTTATCATGAACAGGATATATTGTTGGCTGCAAAAATAGAACCTTCATGTTACTTCAGGCTAGAGGCAGAAAGATTTCAGCAGACTTTTTAAAAGTTTAGATGTCATTTTTTTTTTAAAAAAAAGGAAATGAACATCTTTCCTTCATCATTTCTAATGAGCATATATTCTTTCCTTCTTTCTTCTCTGGATTGAATATACTTGATCTAGAGAAGAGATGTCATTATACCATACCATTTAGTGGTCCCAATGCCCTGGTTCAAACTAAGTATGGAATCCTTGATTTAAAGAGCATTTTATCGATAAGTACAATAGATATTACCATGATCTATATATTTTTTTCCCTTCTTAACGAATTATTCTTTAAAAACCTGGTTAAAAAAAAAGTCAACATTTTTAGAGAATTAAGGAGCTCTCTTCTATGGAAACATAGGTAGCTTAACACTTTTCGAAGTTTCATTTTTAAATTTCTATTTTATTATATATTGAAATGAAGCTTTTCTGTAAAATCCTAAATAGTCCAACTCATGGTTCACCCTTTTGGAAACTATGTATTCATTAGAATACTACTACTAATACTGGTATACTTTGGTTAGCAAGAAATCTATACACTTTCTAAACTGTATTCAGATCTCACCATTATATAATTTCAATGAGAAACATTTGGACCAAGGTTGATTTGACTTTAAAAATGTAAAGTATTTATGTTTCAACCTGGAATGACTTGTGTATAATTTACATTCCTCCTTCAAAGGAAATGAAAAAGACACAAATTGAAATACCTTTTTTTTTGAGGTATAACATTTGCATGTGGTAAATTGCACAGAATGCAAGTGTACAGCTTGAATTTTCATTTTTCGCTATTGACTTGTAGGAATTCCTTATATCTTTTGATATTAACCTCTTATCAGATAAAGTGTTTACAAATATTTTCTCCCAATCTATAGGTTGTCTTTTCATTTCTGTTGCTGTGCAGTAACTTTTATTTTAATATAGTCCCACTTATTTATTTCTGTTTTTGTTTTTTGTGCTTTTGATGTCATATCCAAAAAAATTATTGCCAAGACCAATGTCAAAGAGCTTTTCCATGTTTTCTTCTATAAGTTTTATAATATCCAGTCTTATGTTTAAGTCTTTAATCATTTGAGGGTCTGGTTTCATTCTTCTGCATGTGTATGCAGTTTTCTCAACACCATTTATTGAAGAGACTTTTCTTTCCTCATTGAGTATTCTTGACTCCCTTGTTAAAAATTAGTTAACCATGTATGTGAAAATTTATTTCTGTGCTCTTGATTCTATCCTTGGGTTTATGTGTTTGGTTTTATGTCAATATTGTACTGTTTTGATTAGAATAGCTTTGTAATATTGTTTGAAATCAGGAATTATGATACCTCCAGCTTTATTGTTCCTTCTCAGGATGTCTTTGGCTATTTGGGGTCTTTTGCAGTTCCATATAAAATTTAGGATTGCCTGTTCTATTTCTGTGAGAAATGACATTGGAATCTTGATAGGGACTGCTATCCCAAGTAGGATTGCTTCCCTCACTGTGACTGGTTTCTGTCAATTGAATATACAGATGGCTTTGGGTAGTATGGACATTTTAACAATATTCTTCTGCTCCAGTCAGTTCTTAATTAACCATATTTCTAGGGAGAAGTGAAAGCAGTGACATAGGTAATATAAAATATCAAAAGTCCTTTCTTCCTAGCAAGAGCAATATTTGATTCTATAGTGCCTTCATTATTTGTGGATTGATTTTAGAATAATGTTTACCTTTTGTGTTGTGCTCATTCTAATATAATTAGTTTATGTTCCCTAACTATATACAGATTTGAGTGTATGAAGAGGAAATAATTTAAGCATGTCATTAAAATATGCTGGGACAGTCTAAGGAATACATTATGATTAAAATAACAGAAAATACACAAAAAATATTTTATTCTTATTGTTTGCACACATTTAACAGTGATAAAAGCCTCTGGACAAAACTTAAGTTGAAAGGTATTTGAGATTATAATCATAGATTACCCCAGAGATTGATTTCTTAGTTTTTAACCTGGCCATTAAGTATTTTTTAAAGCTCACAGGTGATTTTAATAGGCAGCTAGGATAGGCACCTCTAGAATCAGAATTCAGCTTACTGTTTTCAACTTATGCAATGCTTCTATCCCATTTACTTGAGATTATTTTACTCTGCTTAATATATGCTTGTTTCTACCTCCATGCTTTTCCTCTCATTTTTTCTGTTTGGCATGCCTTTCCCAAGGTGTCCTATCTTCAAAGACTATCTCTTCTGTGATATTCTTCCTGACGACTCTAGTCCTAATTGAGCATAACCATTTCTCTCTGTGCCCCACATTTTAGATCAGTTATTTCCTAGAACATTGTCCATTTCGTCTATCAAATTTATAAAGTTATAGTAATGTCTTATCTTTGAAATCTTAACTATATCTAGATTTGTTACCTTTTTCATTTCAAATATTATTTGATTTTTTTCTTCGATTATGCCAGAAATTTGTCTATTTTATGTCTTTCCAAAAACTGGCCCTTTGGTTTGATCCTCTCTATTGTTTGTTTTCTATTTCATTAATTTCTGCTCTTTTCTTTCTTCTACTTTCTTTGGTTTTCCTTTAACTGGAGATAAAATTCTAGATTTGCAGTTGAGGTATTTTAATACTATTATTAAGAATTTGCATTCTTATTAATATTTTTAACTATCTTTTCTAATGTGATCATGAAAGGCTGTAAATTTTTTTCTAAGTGCTGCTTCAGTTGCATTTCAGTTTTGATTTACAATTTTTATTGTCTTTCAGTTTTAGACATTTTGCAGTTTCCAATAGGATTTATGCTTTGAACCATAAATTAGAAATTGTTTTTGTTTTTGTTTCCAATGTGTAGTTTGAGGCTGTCCTTTTGTTCAAAAAAGTTGTTTTGTAAGATAAAGATTTGTATTTGTTGAGGCTTGCTTTAAGCTCTAGTATGTGGGCAGTATTAGTTCTGTATGTACTTAAAAACGTATGTGCTTTATCTAATTATAGGCTGTGGGGTTAGAACAAGCTTGTAAATATATCTAAATAGTAAATTTTGTGAAGATTATTCAAGTCATCTGTGTTATGAATATTTTGTTTGTTTGATCTATCAGGATCTAAGAATAATGCATTATAATCTCCCACTATGACTGTGGTATTCACCAGTTTTTGCCTTATATATTTTAAAGTTATATTTTTAGGGACATACAAGTTCAAGATTATGTGTCATTGATGAATTATTTTCTTTATCATTATGGACTGACCCTCTTTATCCTAATTATGATTTTTCTTTTAAAGTTCATTTCATCTTATATTACATTTGATGAATATTTGCCAAGGGTATTGCTCTATATCCCTCTGTGTTTAGCCTTTCTGTATAATATTTTAGGTATGTCTCTTATATAGCATATGACTGCATTTTGTTTTCTTTTTTAGCTCAATCTGGAGAAGCCTTGTCTGCAAAAGATTAATTCAATTAGGTATTGTTATCACTGCTATATTTGGTTTTGTTTCTCCCATATTATTTTTCCTGTCTAATATTCATTTCTTATTTTTCTTCTTCCTTGCCTTCTCTTGGAAATTATACATTATATTTCATTCTTTTAGAGGTTAATATTAATTTCTTAACAAGCATACTTAAAATGTAAAGTTAATCAGAATGCTCGTTTTCCTCTAAAATAACACAAAGACCTTGGAATGTTTTAATTCCAGTCACTTCTCACTTGCATGTTTTTGTTGCCTAACACTTTATTTCTACTGTTTCCCCAAATGAATCATCACTGCTAGTGTTTTTAGAGTTTATTTAGACTTGCCTACATGTGTACATACCTGTTTTTGTTTTGCTTTAACCATTGCATCTTGCATCTTAATCCTTCTGGGATCAATTTTGTTTTTATTGAAGTACATATTTTGTTTATTACTTTATCAAGGGGTTTATATGCAGTAAATAATATCAGTCTTTGTCTGAAAATTCATGTCATTCTCCCTCTTGAATGATAGTTTAACTGGGGATAAAATTCTAGATTTGTAGTTGAAGGTATTTTTATACTATTATTAATAGTAAGTCTAATTGTTCATTTCTAGGTAATCAATTCTCCCTAGTCACATCATTTCTCCCTAGTTGCCTTTAAGACTTTCTCTTTGCCTTTGATGCTCCTCTTCAATATATGATGGACTTTCTAATTCTATCTTCTATGTCTCTTAAAGTCTTTCATTTTTTCCCATGTCTTTATTTCTTGTAGAGCATCCTGGATAATTTCCTCAATTATATCTTCCAGTTCTCTCAAATTTATCTAATTTGTTTTAACGTTCAGAAAATTATCCATCCATCCATCCATCCATCCATCCATCCATCCATCCATCCATCCATCCATCCATCCATCCATCCATCCA
>NW_006441063.1:2862426-2865411 GCF_000325575.1 Pteropus alecto | reverse complement strand
CCGGGACAGAGGGGAAAGGAGCACACCTACCAGAAGCAGGAAAAGGGAAGGGCCTGTTTTGTAGCTCTGAGAAGTTGCTCCCTGAGAAAGGAAAGGAGGTAAGAGAATGCTGACCTTTTTCCTATTTCATCTTAAAACTCTTTCCTAGGGATAAATGTTATAATTTTGGGTGTATGGTTTGTTTGTTTGTTTGTTTGTCTGTCTGTCTGTCTATCTATCTATCTATCTATCTATCTATCTATCTATCTATCTATCTATCTATTTAAACCCTCTGTACCTTTTTGTAGTGGTCTCTTCTTTCACTGACTTTACATCCTTTGTCTAAAAATCCTAAATTATGTTTACCTTTTCTTTCAAATATTCTAATATCTAAAGTTTGTGAGTGCTAATCTTCTTGTATGTTGTGTTTACTGACTATAGCTCATGGTAGATTGTTTCCTTGTGTTTTTAAATTTTATAAGTTTTTCTTCAGTGAGGAGTTTTTTACATAAACTTTTTTTTTTATTTTGGAATAAGTATAGATTTATGGAAAAGTTGCAAAATAATACAGAGATTTTCTACCAGTCCCCCTAATGTTAACACCTTACATTGACTTTGCACATTTGTCAAAACTAAGAAACAATACTCGTACATGACTATTAACTAAACTCTAGACTTTATTCAGATTTCACCGGTTTTTCCTCCAATGTCTCTTTTTCCTGTTCAAGGATGCAATCCAGAATACCATATTACATTTAGAAAGTGGATTGGTTTCTCTCTGGTAGTACCTTGCAATCTGGCTTATGGGATTATTCCTGCAGAGAGATTTTGCATTTGTTTATCCAGGTACTCTAGGAGTTTTGATGATCCTGAACCAGATTTTATATTAGATTCTCAGTATAAATTTTGACTCCACACCTGATGTGGTTTGTTATTTCTGCAGGGTTATTTCTGTTCCTCCTTTCACTGGATTTATGCAGGGTCATGAGATACAGCTCATTGCTCAAATGGGCCCAAGGATATGTCTCTTTATTCCTTACAGGGGTTAAAATATAAATGCATTGAGGAGTATAGTAGGTTCACAATCCCACTGTGCCCTCCATCTCCTGGTCATTGATGAAACACAGCTCATGAGCCTATTGCTCTAGCTTTAAGTTTCTTTGTTTCTGTCTCTTGGAAATTCATCTTTTGGTCTTTAGATATATATTTAATTCTTAAACATATTTTTATCCTGTATTTGAGGTTCTGCCCAGTGTGTGTGGCTTCATATTTTTTTCAGATTGCCATGTTGCCAGGATCTAAATTCTATTATTTGCAATATGTTACATGTTGCTTTTTTGTTTTCTAATTATTTCATGTGTAAGTAATTTCACTTGCAGTTGGTTAGGATTTTTTGGTAATTTTCTTTTTATTTAAATTTATTTGACCCTTGGTTGACCTCACAGATTGCAAGGCCCTTGTCAGCTTACAATCCCTTATTTTTTATTTTTTACTCCTACAGCCCCTGGTCTTCCTAGGTAGTCTCCCATCCAAGTACTAATCAGTCCCAACCCTGCTTAGCTTCTGAGATCAGACATCATACTTGTTCAGGGTGGGAGGGCCATAGACCATGGACCGTGGCTTCATTGGGGCACAAACCCAGGACCTTCTGCATGTAAAGCAGACGGGCTAACCGCTACACTATGGAACCACGTCCAGCAGTTTTCCTGAGAGCAGGGACAATGTCAATACTGCCTTTATATCTCCCAAATGACTGGTACATAACTAAGAACTTTTTAGATTCTTAAATTGCTTTATGAATAATGAATGCATCATTTCCATGTCCTTAAACTGTGTGCCAAAAGTTTACCTGGCCTTAGGAACATATATCTTAGTTTATTTTAGTTGTTCCTCAAGTCCTAATTTGTTTTTCTTTATTTACTTGGAGTCATATTTCTTTTTTTCTTTTTTCATTTTTTCATTAGTTTCAAGTATACATACATTGGTTAGACACCTATACAGTCCATAAAACAATCCCTCTAACTCTAATCGCTCACTCTCCCCCATGGCCTCCCACCCAGCCAACGCATTAATGCTAACTGCATTCTCTATGCTGTGCTCCCCATCCCCTGACCATCTATCAACTACTAATTTGTACTTCTTTAACCCTTTACCACATTCTCCCACTCCACCCTTGTCCATCACCAAATTGTCCTCTATATTTGTGAGTCAGTTTTTAATTAGTATGTTCTTTTTGTTCCTTAGATTCCACATATAAGTGAAATCATATGATATTTATCTTTCTCTGTCTGACTTATTTCACTCAGCATAATAACCTCTATGTCCATCCATGTGGCTGCAAATGGGAAGATTTCATTTTTTTTTAATGGCTGAATAATATTCCATTGTATATACGAGCCATAAATTCATTATCCAATCATCTATTAATGGGCATTTAGGTTGCTTCCATATCTTGGCTATTGAAATTGTGCTGCCATGAATATTGGAGTACATAGATTTTTATGAATTATTGTTTTGGTTTTCTTTGGATAAAAACCCAGAAGTGCAATTGCTGGGTCAAAAGGTATATCCATTTTTAATTTTTTGAGAAATTTCCATACTGTTTTCCACAGCAGCTGTACCAATTTGCAATCCCACCAACAATGTATGAGGGTTCCCTTTTCTCCGCATCCTCGCCAACACTTGCTGTTTTTTGATTTATTGATGATAGCCATTCTGACAGGTGTGAGGTGATAGCTCATTGTGGTTTTAATGTGCGTTTCTCTAATAATTAGTTACTATGAGCATCTGTTTATATGTCTATTGGCCATCTGTATTTCCTCTTTGGAGAAATACCTATTCAGGTTTTCTGTCCATTTTTAAATTGCATCATTTGTTTTTTAGTTGTTGAGTTGTATGAGTTCTTTATGAATATGAATATTAACAATGAGGTTGTCATATATAAAATTTATACCAGTGATATCATAGAAAATACCTTCCATTCGGTAGGTTCTCTTTTTGTTTTGT
>NW_006441063.1:2842323-2859387 GCF_000325575.1 Pteropus alecto | reverse complement strand
TTATCTGTGTTTGTAGATTCTTGTTTTTCATAACTTTGAATGTTTCTTGCCATTTCCTTCTGGCCTGCAAAGTTTCCATTGAAAAATCAGCAGACATTCTCATGGGGATACCCTTGTAAGTAACCAGCTTCCTTTCTCTTGCTGCTTTTAAGATTCTCTCTTTGTCTTTGACCTTTGACATTTTAATTATGATGTGTCTTGGTGTAGGTCTGTTTGAATTCCTCTTGTTTGCAACTCTTTGTGCTTCCTGAACTCGTATGTCTATTTCCTTTGCTAGGTTAGGGAAGTTTTCTGTCGTTATTTCTTCAAATAGATTCTCAATCCCTTGCTCTCTCTCTTCTCCTTCAGGTACTCCTATGATCCGGATATTGTTATTCTTCATGTTGTCTCAGAAGTCTCTTAAACTATCCTCATTTTTTAAAATTCTATTTTCTTCTTGTTTTTCTGATTGGGTGTATTCTGCTACCTTGTCTTTCAGTTCGCCGATTTGATCTTCTGCTTCATCCAATCTACTGTTGAATCCTTCTAGTGTATTCTTCATTTCAGTTATTACATTCTTCATTTCTATTTGCTTCCTTTTTATGGTTTCTATGCCCTTTTATATGTTTATCTCTCTGTTGATGTTCTCATTGTGCTCATCCATTCTTCCCATAAGTTCGCTGAGCATCCATTATTTTAACTTTGTCTCTGTTAGGTTGCTTACCTCCATTTCATTTAGCTTATTTTTTGGAGTTTTCTCCTGTTGTTTCATTTGTGGCATGTTTCTTTGTTTTCTCATTTTATTAGCTTCTCTGTGTTCATTTCTATGTGTCAGGAATATTTGTTTCATCTCTCAGCCTTGGCCAGATGGCCTAATGTGGAAGGTGGCCTGTATGGCCAGTGGCATACACTCCCTGATCCGTTGTGCCGGCGGCTCTGGACATGATGTTCGTGTGGGTCGTGTGTGATCTTCTGTTGTAGCCAAGCCTTTATTGTTTTTAATACATCGGTGGATGGGATTAACCCTCAGGCTGACTGTGGGAATTGGCTGTACCCACAGGGTAAGAGTTGCTGTGTGGGAGCTGACCCCACTGAGTGAGATTTGCCCTAAAAAGCTTGTATACTTGTTGCAACCACCCTTTGTGTGTACTGCTAATAGCGCTAGTCAGGAGTTGCTCTATTGCGGTCTGGTGCCAGCCTCTGGATGTGTTGGTTTTGTGGTCCCTTGGGAGGGTCTCCCCTGTAGGCCAAGGTCAGCTGCTTCTTTTGATTGCTCAGGGCAACCCTGTGAGAACTACAAAGCTTTCCACAGATGGTTGTTGCCTATGCTGGATCTATAGGTAAGTGAAAGAGACAGTGCTATAGGCAGCGGTAGATTATCCCTTGTCCCTGACCTATAACAGTTTAGCAGAGAGACCAATGCTCCTCAAGGCCTAACACTGCCTTTCATTCTCTAAAACTAGATGAGCCTCTGGGTGATATGCATGTTGGGTGGCACAGGACCCCGGGAGTCTCCTGAGTCTATTGAGTAAATTTCCCCTGTCACTGCAGTTTCAGTGTACATGCCAGTGCTATCTCTGTGGCTCCCTGTACAAGTTTCCAATCGTAGGACGGTCAGCTGTTGCCCACCTTGGGCCTGAATGCGCCATCCCAGGGCAGGGGCAGCCGCCTATCTATGTGAGGTGGGCACTTTGTGTATTGGATGGGGCAGGAGCTCAGGGAGACAAGGGCTATCAGGCCAACACAGACCCTGTATTCCCCTTAAGAGATATTGCAGCTCGTACAGGCAGCAGTGTTCTGCACACACTGTTTTTCCCGAAATGCGCTCACTGCACTAGCCAAGGTCTGTTGCTTGCACTAACTGCTCAACCCCAGAGCCAAGCAAGGAACAAGAGATTGCTCGTCAATGGCACTTTGAAGCTTAGGTAAAGCAGAATCTTAGGGAGACATGGTCCATTTGGCCAATACAGCCTCAATTTTGCTGCAACTTCTGTGCCTGGGCATTCCCGCTGTAGTCACAGATCACAGTGAGACCAGCTGTCATCTGGGGCGGTTCCACAGACCCCTGCTCTCCCTGGACACAATATTCCCACTCTTGCAGGCAGCAGAGGTCTGCCTGCAACTGATTTCTCTGCAGTGTTCACCCTGTGCTCTCCAAAGTTTATTTCCTGTGTGGTTTGTGAGACCTGTGGGGGATGGGCAGGGCGGTGGTGGCTCACTGACAATTGGCTGCCTGGAACAATTTGTGGGTTGGGTGAGGCGGGTTCTCAGGGAGACATTGACAGTCAGATCAATACAGCCTCAGTCTTGCTGAAACTTCAGTAACTTCATGCATTCACACAGAAGTCCCAGATCACAGAAAGACCAGCTGCTGTCTAGGACTTGCCCACCCATCCCACAGATCCATCCAAATTCATGTTGGCAGCAGTGACCTGCCTGAAACTATCTAGGAAATGTGGCTCACAGAGCTGGCTGCCAGCTGTGAATGTTTGGCACAGGGCGTGGTAGCCATCCAGCAACAAAAGCCCCTGGTGATCTACAGGTTGGGTGGGGCGGGCTGATCCCCTCAGGCTAATACATCCTAATGGCTCTGTGGAAGGAGTCTGCACAGTCAAGCTTTGCAGTCTGTAGATTGCCAGATAGTGGGGCCAGACTAAGGCACAATAGTGGCTGTCCTTCCAGCCCTCATTCTGGTGCCAGGGAATGCAGAATTTCTTGGCATGGATACCTTGCGAGACTCTGACTCACTGCTGGTATCCCGGGTGAGTGTACCTAGATCAGAACGCCTGTGTGTGGGTCCTTCAAAGGGGTGTCTAGGGTTTCACTTTCCTTCCATCTCAGCCAGATGGCCAGAATCCTCTCTGGTGTTTACAGTCAGAGTTATTGAATCTCCTCTTCCCTGGGCTGGGACCATGGTTCTGGGAGCTCCCGAATGAGGTCAGGACTCCCTTCTCCTTCAGGAGAGCCTCTGCAGCCTCACTCTCCCTCCCAGTGATCCTCCACCACCTGTGGGTGTGAGTTCAGCCCTACTCAGGACTTTGCCACTCCTAGCAGCTTAGATATGTCTCCTTTATACTACCAGATGTAGGTGTTTTGATCAGCTGCACTTCAGGTGATTTTCCACGTTGATTATTTTATAATTTGGTTGTCATTTCAGTGCAGACCTAGGAAGACCCGAACCCTGCTTTTACTTAGTCTGCCATCTTCCCCAAACTATTTGTTGTTTTATCTCTAGAATTCTGCAGCCTTCTATTTTTTGCCTCATGTCTTATATTCCAGTTAATGTATCACTTTTTTTTATCTCATGGATATGTCATAGTTTCTCCCATTGTCCTCAAAATAAAATAATTCAACATGTTTTGAGTAGTACTGATATGATCCAGCCTGGAGTCTCATCTAGACCTATAGTCAGAATACCCAGAATTTTTTTTTTTTTGAAAAGTGGTGGCCTTTGTCTCCTAATCAAACTCCTAACACAACTTTTGTACAAATAGGCTGATAAATACTAAAAGGATCCAAGAACACATAACTCTTTCTAGCCCTGATAGTTCTCTGCAACAAACAATACTGGGTAATGTATGCACATAATATTCGACCTATTTCCCAGTATTGTTTGTTACAGAGAGCTTCCTGGGCTAGGAGGAGTTCATTTATCTATTCCTGGATCTTTTTGACCTATTGTGTGATGTTTCAAATGGAGTAATATAATTCAAAGCAGATTAATTGAACACTTACTGGATTTAGACCATGGAACATGTGAAGAAGCATAAGAAAATGTCTATCTTCAAGCAGCATCAATTAATTTCTATGTCTATAGCAGATTGTGCAAGATACTAATCTTTCTCCTAGAATAATTCAGTTTTATACAGTTGATTGTGAAAAGGCCAGCATAATATCTTCTACGAATACAGCTACATTAGTTATCTATTGCTTTATAACAAATTACCCCATTACTTAGCAATTAAAATATTAAACATTTATTATAACAGTTTCTGTGGATCAGGAATCCAGGTGTGGCTTAGCTGGGTGCCTCTGGCTTTCAAGGTCTCTCATGAAGTTTCAGCTAAACTATTAGTTGGTGCTGTGATATCCTGCAAAGATTCAACTTGGGGAAGGGAAATCAGCTTTTGAGCTCATTCAGGTAATTGTTGACAGGTCCTGGTCCCTCACCATATAGGCCTCTCTAATATGGCTATCCAATGCCTCCAGAGGGGTGCTTGGCAGCTGGCTTCTACAAGATGAAAAATCCAAGAGAGAAAGGAGTAAGAGAGAATGTTCAAGGCAGAATCCACTTTTTAATAACCTCAGAAGTAACATACCATCACTTCTGTAACATTCTATTTGTTAGAAATCAGTGAATAAGTCTAACCCAAGCAGAAGGGGAAAGGATTACACAAAGGTATAAATACCAGGAGGCTGGGATCACTGGGGACCATTTTAGAGGCTGCCTGCCTCTAACTATACTTGATTTGCTTCCCTTTGGGGCTTATTGGATGATGCACACAGTTAATCTAACAGAATAGCAATTAAACTAAGGAAGAAGACTGTTTTACAAGTAAGTTTACACTTCACTCTCATTGATCTTAGTGTTTTTCATTTCTTTCATGACTAGCCAAGGCTTTTCATTCTTTTTCTTTTTGGGGGCAGGGGGGCGGGGGTACCACCTCAGGAAATATTTCTGTTTAGGAGTTAGAATTTCTGATAGTCAGCAAAATCAAGTGCTGTAAGTTTTCAAATTTGTCATAGCTATTTTTTCCATTATCTTGGAAGATTTTCTAATTTCTACGTGTCTACTCTCTTTTAAAAATCTATTAGTTATCTCATTTCTGTAAGATGACAAATCTCTTGTTAAAATAACTGAAGAGCAATAGAGAAATCTTTAAAAGTAAATGACTTGATATTTGATTTTTACCCTTTCTTCCATTACTTAATGAAGATTAATTCTTTTAAATGATAATTGATACACGTTAAAAAAATGGAGCAGTAGGGTTATTTGTTTTATCTGTAATTGCTTTGGTAGCAAAATGATTAAAATTTTAAGAGGACATTGATAAACTGACAAATAAACATGGCCGAAGTATTCTCTAGAACAGTGAGGATCTAGAAATCATGTTATGGTTGAAGAAATTTGTGGTAGTCTGGTTGTGCTGGTTTGTGTGCAGGGGAGTGAGGCATATTGGGCATTTTCTTCAAATCTTCAAATACTGAGTTCATGTGAGCTCAAGCCTAGGTCATTTTCTGCATGCTCTCCTCTTGGGTATTTTTATCCATATCCCTGTTGCTTCAGTTACCACGTATATGCCAGTGACTTCCATCTTCAAATAGCCAGCTCATACATGTCTTTGAAGCTATAGGTCTATACAGTTCAGCTGCCAACAACCACAGGGCTGAAAGGATAGAAACTCAGAGTGGTGGCAGTGGTAAGGCTGACTTGGACACCACATTGGTCTGGGTCAGTCTGGTTTGGCTTAAAAGAAACAGTAATTTTAGGTGGACTTTCTGCAATCATTCCATAAATATTTATTAAACACCTATATGAGGCATTGTTCTGAATGTGGGACTATGGTAGTGACAAGACAAAATAGGCCCTTGCCTTCATGTAACTTACATTTTTATGGAAGCAGAAAGATGATAAATGTATGAATGAATAAGATTAGTTGGTAATATAATTTAGAAAGAAAACAAAAATGGGTAATGACGGTGATGTTACTTTAAACAGTTCAAATTTCACAATATGTTTAAATTAGTTTTTGAGCCTTGGCAGTCAGGTTCTGACATCATCTCATCTGAATTAATTTAAAGATGAACTAAAGTCAGATTTGCACATACCTGAAGTTTTGGTTGGGCAGTGGGGAAACTAGCCATTTATGGTTATGTAAACGAGGCTAAAATCATTCCCCAAATAGGGACCCTGAAAATTCTTCCAGAAATTCAATTAATCTCTAATTATAGCTATTCTCTTGCAAAAAAGAGTTAACTTCATGCAGAAGGACATACCAATGTACACGGTGTGTACATTAACAAGGAATGTGCATGCTATGATTATGTTTGATTAGCTTTGTGGATGAGCTCTGGCCCTTCACTCTGGGGACCACACCAGTTTTATGTGTTGTATACAGGGCTTTCCTGTGAGATTGGATTTGAATAAAGGGTTTCATAGCTTTAAGAAAAAGGTTTGAAAATCACTGAGTTCAATTACGATGCTACTGAGAGGTATCTGAGCTATGCAAAATGGGCCTAGATCAGCAGTGTGGGCTTTGCCTGGGAGTTTGTAACACATGCAGAATCTCAGGCCCTACCCTAAATCTTCATTTTAACAAGATCAGGGGATTCATCTTTGCAAAAATTTGAGAAGTATTGATGTAGGCCACTGGTTTTCAATCATGGCTGTGCTTTGGAATCACCTGGGAGTGAAAGATCCCCAGAGGATTTTGATGTGCAGCCAAGTTTGAGAACACTGATTTAGGCCACAGACGGATTGGTGTCCTGAAAATGTTGATTGTCTGGCCACCTGGCAAACCAGGTTTATAGTGTAAGTCAATCAGCTAGAACCCCCACCACAACCCCAGCTCAGCCCAACATCTTCCTTGCATATGAAATCTAGTACATAATGAATGGAGAATAGCTATTCTTATAAGTGTGTGAGGGGAATGGTGAGGGCACTGAGAAATCCTTTCTAGTAAATGGTATAATTTATCAGTAGACTTAGACAGCAGTGAGATCTCATTTATATGCAGTGATTTTCCTTCTTCACTAGGGATTAATCCAATAGAAACACTCAGAAAGACTAGCCTACCTGCTACCCACCCTATCAAGTTAAATTTATTTTATGTAATTGCATACAATAATTTATCTATGGACTTCCTCCAGGGATAAAGCTACAGGGAAAGCTCAAACCTCTGAAGGCAGTAAATAGAATGGCCTTATGTGTTTGTTAAGTCATAAAGCAAACAGCAGGGGTTATTGAAGTGGAGAAGGTGACTGAACATCTAGAAAAGGACACATTGTGAGGGGCACCTCTTCCTTCTTTCACCATCTCTGTCTTCCAGAAAACTAGTACAAATTCAATCTGTATTAGGCATTTCCAATTTTTTAAATTAATTTTTTATTAAGGGAACATTGGTTAACTACATTATGTAAATTTTAGGTGTGCAACGTTGTAATTTGATATCTGTATACTCCATTTTGTGCTCACCACCCAAAGTCTAGTTTCCATTCATCACCATGTATTTGACCCCCTTTACCCATTTCATCTTCCCCTCTGATAACCACAAATCTTTTATATCTATGAGTTTGTTTTTGTTTTGTTTTTTCATTTGTTACTTTTTTTGTTTTATATTCTACACATGAATGAAATCATATACAGTTTTTGTCTTTTTCTGTCTGACTTATTTCACTTAGCATAACACCCTCAAGATCCATCCATGGTGTCACAAATGGCAATATTTCTTTTTTTATAGCTGAGTAGTATACCAGTGTGTGTGTAAAGCTTCTGCACAGCATCAACAAGGAAACCATCAACAATAATCCCCTCAAATAATTTAAGTAAACTATGTAGATATTTGGGAGTAAACATTGCTTATTAATCTTCCAAATGCTCACTTCTTGATTCTGAGTGCAAGAATTGAAAAGATATTTTGTAGAGACAGGTGTTTTGGAGGTAAGAGATCTAACCACAAAGGTAGTTACAAAGCTAGCAATCTCTGGCCATGTTCAAATTTTGACTTTGAAAATTGCAGAAAATTTTTGAAGCTTTGAAAACAGGGATTCCTTAATGTAACAATTTTTTCTGGGATGAGTGGTAGTGAATAAGAGTAGAAGGAAACATAAAGCCAAAGTATTAGGCACCACTGCTAATGGAATATCCACAAAAGATAAACTTCTGACGGCTCTGATATTGTAATATAAGTCAATGAAGATAAGATTTAAAATTTCCTTTTACGTTCCCTTTTCAGATCACATATTCCAGACCACCAGTCATTTTTCCTCATAAGCTTTAGATAAGTAAAGCCCTGCTGGTAACCTTGAGAATGTGTTTGTGCCATTGGGCCATGTTGGCAGGAAAATCCCAGGGGCTAGGTAGGGTATTTCTCTGGACTGATATTCCACCACAACCTAGTTTCCAGATTACAGCTGAAACACAGTGATGAAGTGTGAGCTGTCAGCCTATCGGCAGGTAGTGAATTATTTCCAATGCAATATCAACACTACCTTATTGTGCTTATCTCTGTAGTCTCCTAAAAATGAGTTTCTAAAAAAGTATAATTCCCCCAGGAGAGCCCAAGGATGACCCACCATATCTCTTCCAAACTCACTGAAGCCTATCTCCTACCTTCAAACCAGCAACCCAGCAGAGACTAACTCCAAAAGAGTATCATGAGAAAAAGAAAAAGGTCATTAATAACTTCCCAGGAATGAAGATAGATGTGCCCTTTCCTAGAGAGTCCCATGAAATTTGGGGGAGATACTATTTAAAATTCAAAACAACTACATATTAAAACTAATTTAGATAGGCAAGAAGGTGAGAATCGGTCAGTCATTCATATTGGTTGCCCTTTAGGCAGTTTGTAGCTTTTTCATAAAAAAAGTTAAGATTATTATGAAAGTTACTGGCTACAGCAAAGACATTTATTCTAATTCAGCGCCATCTTCTGCCCAACACCTGATGAGTACATGTGGCACAGAGTGAAGTAAACCCAACAACTGGAGAACCAGCCCTGGGTGTTTTATGTCTTCAAATAGGAAAATAATCATAGCCATGAGGCCAAAGATCTTTAAGACCCTTTACCTATCTTGATAAGGTGCTCTCACTAAAAAGAGAAGGCAATAACTTTGATGGTTTCTCGCTTTTTGCTCATCGTGATTCCCTTTGCTTACTACCTTGAGAGAGTTTCCAGGTCATGTTGAAGAGAGCAGGAACTCACTGAGGCAGAATCCCTGAGTTGAACAGACAAAGCTGAGAGTCTAGGGAGGTCAAAGCATCTAGAGTTGGGGGGACAGAGTACTGGAGAAAAGAGAGCTGCACAGAGAGAGAACTCAAGAGATTACAAAGGAACTACCTTGAATATTTAGCAGAAATGATTGATGCACATGTGAGAAAACTACCAGAGACTTGAGGAGGAAAGAACCATCCAAAACGCAAGAGGAAAACAGTACTTGGGGCTCACTCAGGTACAGGGATATTGCCTGTTTCCACCTGCTAGACTAGAAAAAATGATTAATGGAGCACTGAGCAAAGTACTCAAAAGGCTCTGAGACATAGTTCGGTTACTTTAAACCATTAAATCTCTTCACATCTTTAAAATTTGGGGGGAGACTAGAGTCAATTCTAGGGTTAATTGTTCTAGGGCTAATTATTCCCCACTAGTGAGGCAAGTACTGGATATTTTTGTATTCCTACAAATACACAATTGCTCATATTTGGTGAAAACTATAAACCCAGATATCCAAGAAACTCAACAAACCCCAAGCACGAAAAACACAAAGAAAACTAAATTAAGATACATCATAAGTAAATTGCATGAAATCAGTGACAAAAAGAGAATCTTAAAAATTCACCGAGGGAAAAAGAGATTATGTATAGAAAAACAAAGAATGATAACAGCCTTCTGTTTGAAAAGAAAGGTGTAAGTGTGAAGATAGTTGCAATGGAATGAATGTTTATGTTCTTCCAAAATTCATATTTTGAAATTCAAACCCCCAAGGTGATGGTATTAACAGATGGGACCTTTCAGAGGTGATTAGATAAAGAGGGAGGAGCCCTCATGAATGAGATTAGTGCCTGTATAAAAGAGACTCCAGAGATCCCTAGCTCCTTCTGTCATATGAGCAAAAAAAAGATGAGCTAAGAGGTAAGTCAGACACATCACCAGGCACCGAATCTGCTAGCACCATGATCTGGGACTTCCCAGCCTCTACAACTATGAGAAATAAATTTTTGTTGTTTAAGCCACCCAGTCTGTGGTATTTTTGTTATAGCAGCCAGAAGATACTAAGACAATAGTGGAGCAACATCTTTAAAATATAGATTTGGGGTAAATATATAAGAATTTTATTATGTTATTTAAATTTAAAAAAAGTTGACTATTAAAATAAAAATAATAGCAATGCAACATGGGTTGTATGATATATGTAAAAATTAAATGTATAACAACAGCACAAAGATTGGGAGGGGAGAAATAGAAGAATGCTATTGTAAGGTTCTTTCACTATATGCGAAGTGGTATAATATCAGGTAAATATATAAGAATTTTATTATGTTATTTAAATTTAAAAAAAGTTGACTATTAAAATAAAAATAATAGCAATGCAACATGGGTTGTATGATATATGTAAAAATTAAATGTATAACAACAGCACAAAGATTGGGAGGGGAGAAATAGAAGAATGCTATTGTAAGGTTCTTTCACTATATGCGAAGTGGTATAATATCACTTGAAGGTTGGACTGTATTTAAAGATGTATCTATCCTAAAGCAATAAATAAAAATTTAAAAGGTTATAATTAATGAGTCAATGAATGGTATAAAAAAGAATTTTTAAAGTATTCAATTTAAAAAAAGAAATTAGAAAAAAGGGAAAAAGAGTACAAATCACAGATAGGACAAAAAGAAAACATATAGCAAGATGATAGGTTTAACCTAACCATATCAATAAACACATTAAATATAAATAGTTTGAATACCCAAATTAAAAGGTAGAAATTGTCAAATTGGATTAATAAAAAGCAAGACCCAACTACATGGTATTTACAAGAAACACACTTTAACCATAAAGACACAAATAAGTGAAAAGTCTAAGAATGGAAGAAAATATACTATAACAGTAATTGACAGAAGCTGAAATGGCTACATCACTACTAGACAAATTAGATGGCAGAGCAAAGAATATTACGAGTGTTAAAGAAGGTTATTTCATAATGATACAGGGATCGGTTCATCAGGAAGCAAGAGCAGTCTTGAAAGTATACACACCTAATAAATCACATAAATATGATAGAACTATAAAGAGAAATGGACAAATCTACAATTATTGTTGGAGATTTCAATTCCCTTTTCTCAATAATTGATTTTTAAAAACTAAATAAAAAATCATCAAGGATTTAGTAGGCTTGAACAACAAAATCAATCAGCTTTACACAGAGTATTTGCCAAGATAGACCATATTATGGCCCATAAAACAAGTCTCAATACATTTAAAAGGAGTCAAACTTAAAGTATATTCTTTGACTGCAGTGAGATTTAAGTAAAGGGATCAATAATAGAAAGTTCTCTTATAAAGTGTGGTATGTCCATATAATAGAATATTATTCAGCAATAAAAAGAAATGAAGTCCTGCTACATGCTACAACATAAATAAACCTTTAAAACATAATAAGTGAATAAATATGTTCTGGCTAAGCATTTCAGATATGCTGTATATTGGAAAGAAGAAATCGAAATTAGCTTTATGCACTCAGTTCTATTAAAAGTTACTAGCAATTAATACAGACTTAAGGAGGAGGGGAGTAATTAGCTCTCTTGCCCTGAAAATTAATGGGTGCTTTTCATTATACTCCTAAGGAGAATTTTACCCAATAACATTCTATTTCAAATTAATGTAAAATGAAGACTACATTATTTGAAAATTCTGGCTACAAAACAAATACAAACCACAAATCTCACAAAGATTAACAGGGAAGGAAGATCAAGCGGAATAACAAACTATTAGTAATTTAGACAGGAAGAAGGTAATAAAATCAATGTGTTAATCATTCTACCTGAATCAATAAGCCACAATATTTTTTAAGGGCATGGCCAGGTTTATGTAAGGTAATAGTTAATATATTTCTTTTTAGGTTAACCTAGGCTTTTAGGAGTGGGTAGTTACTGAATAGTTACAAAAGGAATGAAATATACTCCATAAATTCCAATTTTAAAATACAAGGGCCTGTACACAGAAATACTCTTTTTTCATTTCTAGGGAAAATCGTCTTCCTTTTTCTACACAAAAGGCCAAAAACTGTTCAGGGTTGAGTGTCAATAATTTCAAATGAACCAGTAGGGGACAGAAGCAGACAAAAGCTGAGCAACAGGTTACCCTGGAATCTATTCACACTCGGAGTGACTTGAGATAGACTGCTGATAAACTGCCTCCTATGTGCTAAGTTGAATTTATCATATTTCCTTACTAAGAACCAGAAACCAAGATAAAATTGCCCTTTTCTTCTTTCTTGTTTCTGTTCTCATGCTAAAGTCACCATTGGATAAGAAATACTGACCCAAGAGCCATGACAGCAGTTACATGAAGCAATTTTGTTTTATTTTCTATTTCCTTCCAACTCCAGTTTTACAATCCTTTTCATCTTTACAGCCACTGTATTTATTCAGGATTACGTGTGGTTACCATCATCACTTGGCAACTTGTGGTCTTATCCCCAAAGCAACATCCAAACAAATCTGGTTTTATGAGGCAGTTCATTGCCATACACATTTAACCTATACCACAATCATGTCATAACAGGCATAGAGTTCACTTCTCCCACTCTAACATTGTGTTAAAGTTTAGCCAGGAAAAGTTGCAAAGGAACAAATGAACAAGTATCAAGTATATGTAATGAATCATGTAATTCATCCCAATTTTGGAAAGCTTTATCCCATATAAACCCACAAAGACGTACCTTTTATGAAGCAGTAGAAGTGGATTGTAAAGTATCCTGAACACTTTCATCTATGTATCATTACAATTGTCTATAAACTGAAGAGAAATAAACACTGAAGTTTTTCACTTAGCAAACTGGGTACTTAATATGTGTTCAACTAAAGATGCTTAAAATCTGAACCCTGTCCTCATGGACCTCACAATCAAGTGGGAATCAGATACATAAAAGAAAAAATATCATAAATAGAATATTGCATTCTATGTGAAATTAAAATGATTTGGATGGGGTATTGCTTAGCTGGGAGTTGGGAACCAAAATGGGAGAGATCAGATATCATGAGATGTTTTGCTTCCTGGGGAAGGGCACCCTGAGTCCAGTGTTAAAGGATGGACAGAGGTGGCCAGGTAAAGAGAAGATGGAAGGACATTAGAGTCAAGGCAGACATTTGGAACAAGAGGCAAGGCAAGAATATAGGATGGGTATGGTGGTGAGTGGATTGGCAAGTACCATAATCAGTTCTGTGTTGCTGCTGTGTTCAGTGGGAGTTGTGAGAGACAGAGAAAGAGAAATAGACAGGGACAGAGGTCTATGGGCCTTATATACCAGGCTGAGACTTGGAGACTTCACCCTGTAGGCAACCAAGAGCTTGGGAACTATTTTGAGGTTGGAAAATTGATCATTCTGGAAAGAATTGAGGGTCATGAGATTAAGGTCAGAGAGACTAGTTAAGAAGTGGCTACAATTGTCCAGAGATGATGCAAGCCTTAACTAAGACTCTGAAAGTTGGAGTGGAAAGGAGTTACATTTTTGAGTTCAAATCTTCAGGGCTTGGTAATTGATTGGATTATGAGAGTGGCATGTGGGTAAAGGAGGAATCAAGGAGGACTCTTAGATTCCTAGTTTGGATGACTGGGAGGGTGGTCAGGCAGCCAGCGGAGATAGAGAACAAAGGAACAGGAGAAGGGCTGGGAGATAATGAGTCCAACTTTAGGTAGGTTTGGGTACCTCAGAGATATTTGGGTGCAGATATCATATAGGCATATGAATATCAGCCAGGTGGGCCTGAGTTTGGCTCTAGGGTTTGTTTAGGCTACACTCTTAAGTCACTGGTGGCAGACAATATAGAGTAGATGAGACTTTTCCAGTAGATGAGTAGAGCAGAAGAACAAGGACTGAATGGTTAAAGAACCCCAACAATGAAGGCATAGGTGGAAGATATGAGTCTCCAGTCTGAATAGAGAAGGAATGGTCAGAAGCAAGTGTTTTGTGGTAGAAAGTTTTGAGGAGTACCTCATATTACAGCTTAAAAGCATCTCAAGATCCCATTTGTGTTGTTCAGTTAGTAAATATGTGAGCGCTTAGTATTATGATAGTTCCTATGAGGGGAGGGGGCCATAAGAAATCTACCACAGTACTCTTGACCTAAAAAGCCTTATAATCTAGTTGGAGATACAAAACTCACTCAAAAAAAAAAAAAAAAAAAGAAAGTTAAACAAAAGCCTAAGGAAGAGGCAAACAGCTGAGGAGGATGAGGTCTAGAGAATTCTGTGGGAGTGAGGAAACCAAAATTTCAAAGAGAAGTAGGACCTAGTTGACCTTTGGAGCCAGATTGGCCATGGATGACGGATTCTCCAAGGAAAGGGAACATGCCAACAAAAGATCAAGAAGAGTAATGTCTACTGTGCATGGAGTAGCCACTTCACATTTGTGAACAGGGACTGATCATACTAGAAATATAGCTCAAAACCAGGACTCTAAAGGGCATGAACACCCATCTAGGGAGTTTAGATTCTATATAAAGGAAAATGGAAAGTTCAATGCAGAAAAAGAGTTGCCTTCATTAACAAGCAGTTGCCAAGTGTGTATTCTCCAAAGAGGAGTGTGAAGAAATGTTTCTGTCCTTCAGAGAGAATGAAAGCAGTATTTTAGAAAATTAATACAATGGTTGTATATCTTTTATTTTCTACTTTTGAAGTAGTCTGACAGATCAATTTTTTTTTTTAATTTTCAGAAGGTACATTTTCTCTGCTCTTTTTGTTGTCAAGTTTCTTGGTTACTGTTATTTGCAGCCTAACTCTCAAAAAAAAAAAAAAAGAATAAAATTCTCCCTCAGTGAGACTTAGCCTATGAGATTTTTATAAAATTTATATTTTATAGTAACTTTTCTCCTTCAGAGAGTCTCAGAGAAATACATGCTCAGATTCTTCAGAAATCACTAAAATATGGTTACATTAATCAATCAAATGATAAACTGTAGTATCAAGGTGGTGTTATATAGCAAAAGAACTTTCTAAAATGTGATTGTATCTTACCCTTATTTTAAAACATTAAGTCTTACAATTCAATAAAAGAAAGGCTAGCAAGTTAATGAAAAAATAGGCAAAGGACAGGAAGAGGTAGATCAAAGAAAAAGAATTGTAAACAACCATAAGCACATGAAAAATGTTCTTCTTAACTCTTATGCTTCTCTATAATTTAAAGAAATGTGTATAAAAACAGACAAATAACTTCTTTTCACATCTAAAAGTGTTTGCTATGTCTTCTGTTGGTAAGGGTATAGGGACTCTTGTCTGATACTAATAGCGGTGTAAATTGGTGCATTATCATGGAAAGCCAATTTGGCATTTGCTTTCACATTGTAAATACAAACGCTCCTTGACCCAGCAATTCCACTCCTAGAAATTTCTCCTATAGCTATTCCTGTACAAGTGTTTCAAGATGTGTGTAAAAGGATCTCCATTGCAGCATTTTTTATTATTGATGTTTCTTTTTCCTTTTTTTAAAAATAAAATCTAAATCTTCCAGTAAGAGATCAGAGTAAGAGGGTTAGTCACTGTAGTATCTACAGACGCTGGACCCTGGAAAGTCATAAACTGAATGGTATAGATCAAGGTGTGCTATTGTGGCCTTAGCCATAATCTACACCCTTAGAGACTCTCTACATCCTCCTTTAAAGACACTGATTTATTCCTGAAATCCTGGCCACTTAATGAAGTACTGTTTTATTAAAAACAAACAAACAAACAAAACAAAACAAAACAAAACAAAAAACTACTTACATCAATCTTACTGGGAAATTGTGTTATGCTCTAATCCAACCTCAAATAACCAAAAATGTTTTACAGATATAAAAACAAATCAACTGAATAATGAAAACAAGTTTGTGTAAGTAATAAACATCAGTTTGCAAATATGCACATAATGAAAGTCCCTTGTTCTTGCCCAAAGGGGAAGAGACTTAGTAGTGGATGATGGATGGTAGAGTGGGGAACAAGGGAGTCCTTCCTTGGAAGGTGAATTCTGCTTTATGTACCATCTTTTTCACTTTTATGTGGACTCATGGTTATCTTGCTCTGAAACTGGTTTTAAAAATAAAATTGTAGCATAGAAAAATGTGAGAGCAAAGTAAAACCTAAACAGAGTGCTTTGATCATGTAGAAATAGTACACATGAACTATAGATGGAAGATGTGTGAAAGATGCTACTGCTTTATTCCTCTTGCTTGGTCTGCATATACAAAACAAAACACTTTGGCTTCATTCAAACATGGTGCGTAGTTCCAATTAGTTCTGTATGATAATCTCTGACTAGAGACCATTATTCAAGTAAATTGGTGAGTGTGTCTTTGCCTGAAACTATAGTGTACAAACTTTCATTATAGTGCAGTTATTATGTTTATGGAGGGAGAGTCATTACACCATTTTTTAACAAAAGTATTCCAAAAAATCATGTGGCTTTGCAAAGAGAAGTTATAGAAAAGATAAGTAATTAAATGGAAAAAAAAATAGTACAATCTCCTTTTAAAAAGAACATATGCCCATAATACATGTTTCTGGAGAGAAAATTCTGAAAACATATATAAGAAATTGTAGCAGTGTTTTGTTTTGTTTTGTTTTGTTTTTCGGAGGAGAGAAGTTGGAGTCAAGAAAGAAATGTATGCTATTTAAATTTTTACTATGTTAAAGTAAGATTTTTATAATAAAAATCAGGCTAAATAAAGAATCCTTCAGTGATTTACCACATAAGAAAGGAGTTAGAGTTAGGGTTCAGGAATTAACATAGAGAACACTGCAGTATCTGTCTGTCCACACAGGTACCACCCATGTCCCTGTGTGCCTCATTATAGCCCCCACCAAACCACTTGCTGTTCCAAGAATTAACTATGTGTCCCTGAACTTCTTTGCTTTTGTGATGTTTCCTTTGTCTGGAATGTTCTTTCTAAACTCATCTATCACAAAACTCCCTCTCATCCTTCAAAACCTAGTTCAAGTGTACCCTCTAATCGGATATCTTTCCTGACCTCTTGAAACCCCAGTCCCTCCCTAGGCAGGTATGCCCTGATGTACTTTCCTAGAGATGAATGCCTGTGAGTCAGCTGATATGCTATGAATGGTTCTTCCCGGGCCATGCCCAGATGCTTGGGACTATTTTCCAATCGGGGGAAAG
>NW_006441063.1:2814077-2842007 GCF_000325575.1 Pteropus alecto | reverse complement strand
AGAGTAGCTTAAGATAAAGTTTGGGATGCATGTAACACCTATTCCAGTTTGGGTGCAGGGTTCACTCACAAATATCATGGCTCTCCCAGCTTTCATTTATTAGAACCAAATAGCTACTTCCTGAACCCTTTTCCTCAGGGTCGTTAGTCCTGAAGCCAGGAGCATATGTCTTATGGCTTTGTTCATCCTAGGGGCTGGGAAGATGAAACTCTGACTACTATAGGTTCAACCTCTTTATTTTATTTGGTGAGATATGTTAATTCTTCAGAGCAAGTTCTGTTGAGTTATGTTGGCCAATGCAAAGTTAACTATAGATTCACAAGAAAACTCTCCAACTAAACTTGGTAATTTTATTCAGCCTCAGTTTTAATTTTTTTAATGAGGAGAAAATCATTTATAGAAAGTAGTTTCTATAACATATGCAGAAGTCTACTTCATCCTTCATGTCCTCACACCCAAGTTTAAATGATCACAAACAAAACTGTAAGAACTATTCACTACAAAATAAGCAAAAGTAGCCAGTGAAATTCTGAAAAAGAAACAACACAAGGAGAGTGACTTTACCAGAGATTAAAACATACAGGGATGTCTCAGAAATTGAAAAATGCTTGAATAAAGAATAAGAACAGTGGAAGATAATGGAAAGTCCAGAAATGAAACCAGACATGTGATATTAATGCGTGAAAAAGATGGCATCTCTCCTCTTTCTCTTCCGGTCCCAGGCACTTTGGGAGCCATGGACTTCAGTGTAAACATGGCCAAGTCCAAGAACCACACCACACACAACCAGTCTTGAAAATGGCACAGAAATAGCATCAAGAAACCCCGATCACTATGATATGAATCTCTTCAGGGGGTGGACCCCAAGTTCCTGAGGAACATGTGCTTTACCAAGAAACACAACAAGAAGGGCCTGAAGAAGATGCAGGCCAACAATGCCAAGGCCAAGAGTGCACATGCTGAGGCTATCAAGGCCCTTATAAACCTAAGGAGATCAAGCCCAAGATCACAAAGGGTGGCAGGCACAAGCTCAGTCGACTTGCCTACATCACTCTCCACAAGCTTGGGAAACGCGCTCGTGCTTATATCGCCAAGGATCTCAGACTTTGCTGGCCAAAGTCCAAGGCCAAGGCTCAAACCAAGGCCCATGTTGTGGCTGCAGCTCCACCTCCCGCTTGGGCTCAGGCTCTGGCTCCCAAAGTTGTCCAGGCCCCCATGAAGGCTCCAGAGTAGAAGCCTCTATCTGCCCATGTGAGGATGGAAGGATAGGTATGACTCCTGGGCTGCTGTCTGCATTGGGCTGGTGTCTTCATCCTCCTGTACTATTCATAAAAATAAACTTGAGGCAGGGTCTGTCAACAAAAAAATGTCATCCCTAATTGGTAGGCTCATGAGAACTTTGGACTACTAGGTTGTGATCTGAAAAAATACAAAGTTGGATCTCAAACTGTACAACTACAGTAGAACAAACTCCAAATGAATTGAAGATTTAAGTGTAAAAAAGAAACCATAAAAGCATTTCAAGAAACATGAGTGAATAAACAATGAATATGCATGGATGGTTCATACACACTCACACTTACACATACAAACAAACCAATATTAATGGCTCCTAAAACATGTGAAAATATACCCAACCTCGGTCATAATTATAGAAATTAAAATTACACTGAGGTATTATTTTTCACCTCTTAAATTGGCAAAACTCTAAATGCGTAACAGCCTCTTGATAAAGTTATAGGGCAGTTGATATTCTCACATACTACATGTGGAGATGCAAAAGTTATAACCGATATGGAGGGCTAATTTACACCATCTATTGGAATTACAAATGTGTTTACCTTTCGAACCTATTGCACAGATGCACTCGCCATGTAAGAAATGACATAAGTTTACGATTGTTCATTGCAACACTGTAATTACAAAAAATTTGACCCAATTATCCATGAAAGAGAACTGCTTAAATAAACTTTGCCATATCCACACAATGGAATACTATGCAGTTGCTAAAACAGAATGAAGGAGTTCTTCCATATGTACCAATATGGAAAACATCTCTAGGGTGTACTCAGTGAAAAAAGAGGTGGGAAAAAAGGAGAGATGGAACATCATATATAGTATGTTTCCTTTCGTATAAGAAATGGAAAATATAAGAATACTTATTCACATTTGCTTGTGCTTGTGTAAGGAAGCACTGGAACAGAAAAACTAGTGTGACTGATTACCTAAATGGGACAGGAGAGAAAGGAGTGAATGGAGACAGTGGTAGAAGGGATATGCCTTAATATATGTCTTTCCATATCACTTTAACTTTTGGCTATTGTGAATGTATTTCCTTTTCAAAAAATATAAAGAAAATTTGAAACTGTACCCTACAGAAAACTTTTGCCAAAGTCAGAGATAAATAACACAAGAATGGAGTAGAACTTATGTTTTAGAAGAAATCTAAATTAAATGTGTTTTATTGTACTGTTAACTTTACCTCCTTATTAGGATCAACTTTGATCCTTTGCTTGGTGTGATGGTTCTGTCATATGTCAAACAAGGATGTCAATGTTGACAGAAGTCTGGCGAATACTAATAATACATTATTATGTCCATAGATAAGAAAAACATATTCATAAAAGCTACAAGATAATCTTTCCATCAATTATTCATTGAGAATCCATATAGTTGGAGGATAGTTGAGTACTTTGTGGGTAAATAAAAATGTCATTTGATGGTCAGGAAGCAATTAGACTAATCATTTCCAAGTGCAAACTTACAACCAAGATTTCCTCACTAAGATTAAGCCTTTAAACACCATGATTATTAGGGAAACATACCTTGGAATCTTGTTCAGGCTTTGTGGCCCTGAGATTCATTTTATCCTCCATTGTACCAACCCCAGAAATTTTTGCAGTGGTGTTGTGGATACGATGAATGTCATAATTCACATCTCTAATAACATATTTTTCTTCATTGGGGCTTGTACTGTCTTCTCTCTGTCTTTTTGCCAGCATGTCTCTTTCTCCCTAACTCCTCGATGCTGTTCAGTCACCTAGAAAGATGTGTAGTGGCATTCACAAGCAATGATTGGCATCAGATTTCCTTCATTATTCTGCCATAGAGTCAGCATTGAAATTGATGGGAAACCAAGTGCAATCATATGAAATTGATTGCCATTTGGGTCCTATTGATTATCCTGCCAAATCTATGACAAGAAGAATAGCTGTAATGGATAGCAAAAAGGCAGTGACTACACATGCTTCAGCTGCCATTTGAGGTTGGCTAAAATAGCACCTACCTATTGATCTACATTAGAAAATAAGAAAGAAATGTCCTTACATAAAAGCATGCTAGTGGAGGGAAAACATTTATTCTTGCCTACTAATGATGGTCCCTTAAAGTTACCTTCGATGACATTCAATATTCTTTTTTAAGCTCAAAAATTGTTTGAGAACTAAGAACTTCTGGGAACATCTTGGACTGAATAACTATAGATGATCTTCTACAGTAACACATAAAGATGCTTGCTAGAAAATATCAACAATAGCTTTTAAATATGTAGCTTAATTAAAAATAAAAGAAAGCAAATCCTTACAAGTGCAAAACTAAGAAAGAATCAAAATCAAGGCCCTATGGGTTTGGGGTGGGGATAGGGTGAAGCATCAGACCCAGATATATGTCTTCATGGCATAGTGTTAGGATTTAATGGCCATATCAGGACAGAAGACATGGTCTTGGGTTAATGCAAGAAAAATTGGACTTGATTTTATTTCATAAAGCCAGAATTTCAAAAGAGCTATCCCCTCAGTAAAGGTAGACTAAAAAAACTCTCCGGATTGGCCCAAGGATTTAACAAGGAGGTCGTCTCTGCCTACTACTCTAGGTGGATTTTTTAAAGTTTCTGTAAGAAAAGAAAGCCACAGGTTTGCGCCACAAGTAGATGTGGAGTATGAATTTTCACTACCCATATTGTATGAGAATTTCCAAGTTAAGAAATCAATATAAAAACTGGTTCCAGACCAACAAAATCTCTGCTCTACCTAACTGAGGGAAATTGGAAACATATCCTGTAGGAATTCTTCTACAATCCAGGATACATAGGGCTTCAGAAATGTGGTAGTTTAAAAAAATATTGGCCAAAATATTCTTGATATCCCACTGAAGATTGCGATCTATGTCCCTACACTTAAATCCTAGCAGGTTTGTGAGTGTTATGACCAATAGAATACAACTGAAGTTATGCTACATGATTTCTGAGGCTAGGCTTTAAGAGGTCTTGAACTTACCACCTTGTTTGCTGAAACATGCATGTTGGAGCCCTAAACTTCCATGTAAAAAAGTATTACCATCTTGAGGCTTCTGTGCTGGAGAGTTCACATGTAGGTGCTCCTGCCTATGTGTCACTGGGTTGTTGGCTGACAACCAAGTCAATTGCTAGTCTTGTTAGTGAGCCACCTTGGATGTCTAACCCAGTAAAATCTTCAGATGACTTTTGGTCCAGTTGGCATTGGACTGCATAAACAAAAGAACTCAAGCCCTTCCTGAATTTCTAACCCACAAAATTGTGAGCAACATTAAATAGTTATTTTAAGCCACTATGCTTTAGAATAACTTGTTTATAATAATAGATAACCAGGAAAAGGGAGAAGAAAATTTCTGGTAAAGAGATGCTCACCAGCACAAATTATGAACATAAATGATCCTCAATGAAGGAGTCCACAGACAATGTGCAGGAAGATGCTGAGAACTGGAGACAATGTAATAATCTGAAAGAAACTATGTGTGAGGTATAGTATTTATAATATTTAAAAATGATTAAAGGAGTTTGACACAGTGAGATTATAGAGAATCAGGGATTTTCATGCACTGTTGGTGGGGCACAAAATGTTCTATTCCCTATGAACAACAATTGGGTTATATCTATCAAAATTACAAATATAGTTAACCTTTGACTCAGCAATCCCACTTAGTGACTCTCACACAGATATACTTGAGTACATGTAAATTGACATATGTACAAGTCATTCAATACAATATTATCTGTAAAAGGCCAGAAACAATCCAAGTACAGGATACTGGTTAAACTAACCATGGTACATCAACACAATGGAATGCTATGGAATGCAATGTCATCTCAAAAAAGAATGGGGTCATGTTTTTATGAGCAAAAAGTAAAACAGGACAGTGTTCATATAATATATGATGCTACCTTATTATAAGAAAGAGAAAAAATCAGATTATATATTTAAAAATCTTTATATTTGCCTAAAGAAACACTGGGAGGATACACAGGAAACTAATAAATGAAGTTACTTATTGAGGGAGGAATATGTTGTTTTGATTTTTAAGCTATATGAATAAAATGAGACTTTAAAGTGAGACATTTAAAAATGATTAAAAGGAATCAAAACTTCAATAAAAGAAAAAAGGTGTGTAAAAAGAGAAGTATTTAATAAAGAAAAACAAAAAAATAGAGTTATTAGAATTAAAAATTCAATGGCTATATTGGACACAAATGAAAACAAACCTGTGAATATTACTTATAATTCAGCAAAGAAAAATGAATAGGTGGAAAATATGACAAAGATATAAAGAAATACGGAGGCGAGAATGAGAAGGTCTAACATATATATGATGAGTTTTCAGAAGGATTAGAGAAAATGAGGCAGAGATCATCACAGTAAAACTGCAAAATACCAAAAACAAAGAAAAAATTGTAATCAGGTAAAAAAAAAAAAAAGAAAGAAAAATTAGACTGAAAATAGACATCATCAACAACAATAATGTCAGAAGACAATTATATTCTATCTTCAACTGTTAACGTGAAATCTATTCCCAGATACATTTACATTCAAGATTGAGGCAAAACAAAGACATTTTTTAGAAAAATAAAAAAATGAGAGTTGACTACTCACAGACCTTTGCTGAAAAAATTCTAAAGGATATATTTCAATAAGAAGAAAAATGAACCAGAAGGATGAAGTGGGATGTAAGAGGCAATGTGAGTTGTCATTCCTGAACATGGAAATAAAATGTAACTAAATGTAAACTTTAAAACAATAACAATGATAATGAGTGATAGGAGGTTAAACAAGGGGCAACTAAATACTAGACAACCAAAACATGTAAAATGGGAGGATTATGTTTGCAGTTTGTGTACTAAGTTCTTATCTTCTTCAGGAGGGTAGAGATACTATGTTTTTAGGTCAAATATACATATTAAACATTTAAGAGTGCCCTAAAAGAATAGAAATGGAATGATAACTTCTAAACAAGAAGATAAATAAAGGAAACAGTGAAAAAAGATCAATTAAAGAAAAGGAAACCAAGAAGAGAAGGCATGGTATAAAGAAAATGCAAAATAAGATGTTATAAATAAATAAAAATGTTAGTAACCACAATATGTATGAATTCAACCCAGAAGTTATAAAATAGTTTCTCACCTCAGATATTTTTTAATCCAGAAAAACTCCTTAAATACGATGACAGAAAAGGTTTGAAGGCAATGGAATGAAGAAAGACATGCCAACCAAAGAATGACAAAAAGAAATCAGACATAGTGATATTTATGTCAAATGAAATAGCCTTCATGGCCAAAAGGCAATATTTGAGATTAAGTAGCTCATTATATATATATAATACCAGGAATATATAACACACGTGAACAGATATGCATTCAAAAATAGAGCTTCAAAATATATAAAGCAAAAAAAAAAATCAACAATAATGCATAGAAAAATTTAAAACTCTACAATTAGTGGGGAATTTTAAAACATCTTTTTCAGAAGATATAGATCAAGAAAAGGAAAACTTAATGTATAGAAGAGTCAAACACAATTACAAAGCTTTATCTAATGAAATGTGTAGAATCGAATCCAACAACCTATGAATAATATTTTTCTCAAGAACACCAACGAATATATATACAAAAATTGACTACATACTTAATTATAAAAGTGTCTCAAAATGTCAAATAATACCTCACTATCAGGCCAAAATTACAATATAGAAATTATTATACTACCTTATATCATCTATCATTTGACTTATTTAGTGTTGGCTCATGTTTGCTCAAATGTACATATCTTTGGAGAGCAGATGAAGAGTGTAAGTTTTCTAAAAAGAAATAAAGTTTATTTTTCCCATTTTCTTAAGATACCGTCTCCTATGATTTCATCATCCACGTGTTGCTATTTTCATTGTTGTTGAACTGTACATCAGAAGGATGGTGTTTAATTGACAACATTCGTTCACACATTTATGAATGAAATTTGTGAGCTCTCAGTTTGACCTCAACTTGAGGCTTTGGTGACAAGGATGAAACGTAGGGTAGCAGACAAAATAAGAGTTCTTAAAAGTATCATTTTTTTCTTTCATGTCAACTTATTTAAACATTCTCCTTAGCTCTGTAGTCTTATAATAGCTGAAATATAGACTCTCATTACTTTATTAAACATTCCTTTGATTTTAGTCCTGTGAACTTGACAGTATAAGAGAAACTACATTGGCAGAACGATGACAAACAAATAATAAATTGAGTCTGACCTCTTTATTACAGGCTGAGACACCCCCACTGATATGGTAGAAAGATGTTTTGTTTTTGTTTTTTACATCAGTACAAAATTCTATAGTTCTTAAGCCTATGATTACTGCCTTGTAGATATGACAAATTTAAGAATTAGGCCTGTCTTTTTAAAAAGTTTCAGATGTTACAATGTCCAAACAATATTCTTATTGTGCATGACTGGAGCTTGGGATCAAAGATCTTGTCTATTACAGGAAGCTAAAGATTTATTCTCGAAATCTGTACTATAACTACAGAAACTTTGGAGGTACCAATCCAATTTTAGAATATCAATGCAAAGATTATAGTATCAACTCTTACACAATGTTGAGATTTGTAAACCTAGTATATTGGGAAGAGTTGAGAGTCTATCAAAAAGAATGCAAATGTATAATTGTACATAAAATGCATGTATAGACATGAGCCAGACTGGGTGATGCTCATTAACTTCTCCAGGGTCACCTAGCTGATAAATGATATCTCAGTATTTAACTCTAGGTTTCTTTTTTCCAAAGCTTTTGTTCTTCCCATCACATGATTCTGCTATATGTTCCACATATAATTAAGAGTTTAATTCACTTGAAGGTACATTTTATATTAGTACCAGAATCCTTATCTGCCTTGCAAAAGAAAGCCAATATTGTTATATCATTTAAGTCTCAAAAGCAGCTCTATTCTCCCATATTTTGAAGAATGCATAACCAGTTCTATCAAATTTCATGTAGTAAACCAAGCATAACCAAAAATAAACAATCTTATGTTTTAGTTTGCAGCAATTAAGCTCTATAACCTCATTTACTCAATTATTTTCCCTTTTTTAACGAACATTTATAAATGTCTACTGTGTGCCCAGTATCACATTAGATATCAGAGAAAATAAAAGGCGATAAAAGATATGGCTTCTGTCATAGAAAAGCTTACAATCCAGTTGGAGAAAAGCAATATACAAACATACACTTAAAAACAACACAACTGTAGAATGATTCTAAAATAACATACAGACAAATATCAAATATGAGATAGAGTGTTATAACTTTAGAATTCGAAGAAAGGAAAACGTCATTATAAAATGGTATTGGAACGTGGTTCCATAGTGTAGCGATTAGCACATCTGCTTTACATGCAGAAGGGCCTGGGTTTGCGCCCCAGTGGAGCCACAGTCCATGGTCTATGGCCATGCCACCCTGAACAAGCCCAATGTCTGATCTTGGAAGCTAAGCAGGGTCGAGCTTGGTCAATAATAATAAAATAAAATAAAATAAAATAAAATGGTATTAAGGAAGCAAGGCTTAACTGAAAAGTGGAATTGTAAAGACTCGAACAACAGTGTGATTTAGTTCAGTTATGAGGACAGTTTGGTTTTAAAAAATTGCAGAAATCAAAGTCAAGGTATAGGACTGAGCCCTCTATGACCTCTTAAACTGTCAGATTTTCCTTTTTTGGTCTCTGCTTGAGCACCCATCACATATCATAACTTACAAGGCTACTTGCTTAGTTTCAACAAGCATGAGCTCTGTCATCTCATCTAAATGTCTCTGACACATGGTACATTTCACACATATCTGGTAAATGAGTGAATGAATGACAGGTGAAATTTATTGAAGAAGGACTTTGTTAGGATATCATATATTATGATCTAAATACTCTTGATACGTTTCAGGGGTGATGTTCCTATTTCCCCTATTCTTTCAAAATGATAATAATAATAATAATAATAATAATAATAATAATGCTGCATATACTGAGTGAAAATATATATCACTGACTCATTTTATCTGTGATATAAAAATTTTTTAAAACAATGATGTATCTTTTACTAGATGCTGATTGGGCAGCTCTTATCTACTTTAGTTATCCCAATGTTTACTATTTTGTGAGATCTGAAAGATATAATGGACATATTTATGTTCAGCTCATAAGACTCATGACTAGAACTTTATCTGTTTTGTGAAAGTTTTTTCTTTTTAAACCAAATTTAAAAAATTTTTTAATGTTCAATGCTTAAATGAGACCACATATGCCCTGATGATTAGAATTACATCACTTCTCTTCTTATTTTACATTTCAGCCTCTTAGACGATATGTGCCTGGATAAAGACTGTTATAGAAGCACTCTTTGAAAATCTGGTGTAGTACTTAGCTAACAGATAAAGATTCTGTAATAAATGCACCAAATCTAAAAATTCTTATATAGCTTCTAGTTGGGGCAAGTTCATGAAGGCAATGTATTTTTAAATTTTTTTCCAAATCCCCTCATAACAACTAGGATAGCAAAAGAAACAACACAACCCATGGACAACATCTTCAACAAAAGTACATGACAAATATGTCCATGAACCCCAGAATATTGGTGGAGATGTCCAAACTCTGACAGTAGTGGGCCCCCTGTGGGTTTAGTAGCTGTTCAAGATTAATAGAGAAGGGATAAGGGAGTGTGATGATCATCCGAAGAGACCTGGGACATAGAAATTGCCAACAAATACTTTCAAAAGAAGAGAAGCTCACTTTGAGTGGAATGTTCAGTGAGCAGGTCTGAGAACAATCTGAGAGATGTCTTCATAGTTTCCATTCACAGGTAAGTTCAGAAAGGACCATGAGGACTCAGTAAGGGTGTGCAGGAAAATCACAGGGTACTAAGGTAAATTAAGATCACAAGAACCTCAGAAATACTCAATAATATGCTCCTTCCAGAATAATTGAGACCCTCCCTAAGAACTAATCTTGTTGGGAGTGAAATCCAAATTGAACAAGCCAGAAACACTGGTGGGAGAGAGAGAAGTTCCACATATTGCCTAGGAGAGGTCCAGAGGAGGCTGTCTTCAGAAGTGTGCAGGTGGCTACAGAGTGGCCATGTTTTTTAATACCCATCAGCAAGACCAGTTGCATAATTTGAAGAGTACAGTGCAAAATGAAAACCAAAGACCCTTTGTTAAAAATGATTAAAAATTTCAAAACCATAAGAGCAGAACATGAAAACCCAAGCAGGACCTTGTGCCAGTCCTGCTTTTGAATCAAAGCAGAGAGGTAGTCCTCAAACAGAGAAGTTAGAAAAGCAGCTGTGGTTTGCCCACTCCCTACACAGGATCCTTCTTCTAAAAGCACAGGAAAACCCACCTTGTTTAAACATGAGCAATAGAAAATGTTTGTGATCAAAACTTTTACAATGATATTATAAGGAAAAAGAGGAATGAATCAAATAACATACCAACAGATAATGAAGGCACGGCAGAAAAATATGACAAAAATATTTTTTAAAAAACCAAATGAAACCTGTTATGTAATAATATAAAATTAAAAGAAAATAAGAAAACTATAAAGTGATGAAAGAGCAGCACAAATCAGAAATGGCAAAGCTCTGAAATGCTATGGCTAACCAACGGGAGGGTGTCAAAAGAGTTTTCAGAATATAAGAGAGAATTAGCAAATAAAAAAAATCATTTTATAAATGAAGACTCAACACAAAAGGGAATAGATTCCACGTGAAGTACAATAAGAAAAGTAGAGGATAGAAAAAGAAAATGAAATAGTCAAATAGAAATAAAATCCTCCCATGAAAAGCAAATTTTGTAACCTCTAACCACTCGAATCTTATTTGACAAAAAAGCAGTAAGTTTATTTTTTTTTACTTATTTGTTAAAGTTTGATTAACCTTACATAAAGAGGTTATAGTTAGTTAATTTTTTAAAACTCCAGTTTCAAATAGATATTCCTGAAATCAGTTTTGCATCCATATTCTTCGCAATTCATTTGATAATTTGAAAACATTAACAAAAACATTTTTAATCTGCTTTTCAAAAGGAACATCTGTGCGTTATTGTTTGTGACAGTAGCTTTGTTATAGCAAGTGAAACATCTGGAGAGACTTGATTACTTGTTGACAGAAACTCCAATGCAAAACATAGGTGAACAACAATGAATTCTCTGTGGGCTGAAATGAATAAACCCAGCCGCTGGTGCCAACCTAAGCTAATAAATTGGAACACAGCAGTATTCAGGCCCTTTATTTCTGAGCCATTCTTTGTAGTGAGTCTATATTTGTGGCCAATTTTGATTCTTAACCAACTTAAAGAATAAGAATTAAGACCTTTTAGCTTATGGTTTTTACTCTGGATGTCAGGAGTGGCCTATTCAGTCTCCTTAGGTAACTCTGCTAAAAACAAGGAAAATCCAGGTCTCGATAATCCAGATTTTTTGAAGCTATATTAATAGAATTTTTCAGCTTTTCTTTTCAATACCGATTTTTAGTTCATTTGATTATTAGAGTCAGTTAGGTAGTATTCTTATTTGCTAACAACTGGCGCTAGCCCTGTAGAGATAAATAAGCAAGTGACTTCTAAAACCCTAGAAGGTAATTTATTGACCATCCTAATTTTATTACGGCCTAATTAGGTAAATAATATAATGCATGTGAAGGTGCCTAACAGAGTGCTAGGCATGTGCTAAGAAGTCAATAAAAGTTGAATCTAAGTGTGGAAGACTCTGCTGATTATAAGCACAAAGGCCATTTTTTCCTCCTTTTTTGATGGCAGAGAGCCTCCCCTACGAGACTGAAAATGCCAGCTTCATACTTTCCAGGCTCTCTTGAAGCTAAAGCATGGGCATGTGAACAATTCTGTCCAATGATAATTGAGGAAGGGGATTTGTGTAGAAGGCTTTCTCCCTAATAAGAAACCCCTCAGGGGTGGAAACATCTCTCATTTTCAGTTGAACATTGTTCTGTTTGCATTCAGTGCCTGGATCTTTAGTGCTATTATGGAGCCACTGAATTGACTCTGACACCACCCACCTTTGGATTTTTTTTTTTGTATATTAAATAAGAATACTTATTTATTTATTATTAGTATATATTGAATAAGAATAATACTACCCTACTGTTGGAGCAATTTTACTTGGGTCTTTATATACAGCCAAAAGCATTACAATACATTGAAGGAGCTCTCTCATTTTCAAATATCTTAATAGAAAGTAAACCTAGTTTTCCTTTAATGTGCCTGACAAATGTACAAGTTGCCACTGGGGGAAGTGATTCTTCCCCAAACCCTGAGTTCATTTCCACATTCACCACTGCTTGTCTTCATATCTTCTTGACAAAATGGAGATAGTTGTTGTTTCTCAACTCATTGAGTGTTTATGACTGGTAACCTAATTGATTTGTTGTCCCCAAATTAAGGGCACTGAAAAAGATTTTTTTAATGGTAGCTTTAGAGCTCTGCCCAAACTGGGCTATAATTTATGGATATGCTAACACGCTGAAGGACAAAGTGATCTGTAATTCACAAGCAGAGTTCTGAGAGGCTGCATAATGTACGTTCCTCCCCATCATCACATGAGTTATAACCATCAAACACATTGGTGAGCAAAGAGTGACTCCTTTGCTTCTGAGCTTGTATCCTACATTGGATCCAAACCCTGTGCCCAATAGCCTTTGGTGATGACGGCCCAAAGAGATTAGGAACCCCAACATGACAAAAGGAAATCAGCACAATGCCTCACAGAATCCAGCTCAGATTGAAAAGTAATGAACAATTACAGGATATCAAATTAATATTTAATGAAAATGTAAATTATAAGAGTCAATACTGAATTGCTTGGTGAAATCTATTCCAGGAAGAGAAAGCAGTAGTGGTCTGTAGGGGAGGGGAACTGTCTTTCTAACAAGCCATTGTTCTTTAACTTCTCTCCAGCTCTAGCTGAGGCCTTGGCTCAGATTCCCCAAATAGCTGACAGTTGCAGCTAGAGTGATATCAATCTTATAATTCTCCTAACCATTTAATTCTTAATTTCCCTCTTCATCTACCCTTTCTGTTCAGACTTTGCACTCAGAAACAAACTCCTCATGGAGTTTCTGACATTAGACTTCTTTGTTGCCAGCATTCTGTCTGTCCCTCTGTCAGCTGGGTGTCTGCACTGCAGAGGGGCATGATGACTCCAAGACAATTCATCACCTCTTCAGAGTGGAGAGAGCTGCTGGGCCCACTTGTGTCAGAAGTTCCTGCCAATACCTCAGTCAGAGCTGGGGGTGGGGTGGGACTGAAGGTGCTGGTCCATGAAATAACACAGAAGAAAGAAAGAAGACACCAAAAGCAGGGGAGAAGGAATCATGGGCTACAAGGGGTAATGAAGAATGATAGCTGGTAGTATAGGCCACTAAGCCCCTAGTGGGCCAAAAGATGCCAAGGATTACTCTATTGATCAGTTTACTTTTGATTCCCACCCAGAAGAATCAGTAACTGTGCTAGGAGCTGGAAGCAAAAAAGTTTTCCAATGAAAACAATTTCCCAGCCAACAGACCCTACTCTCAATTCCCCAGCTAACAGCCCCTACTCTCAAGCTAGGGATTGAAAGGTGAGGTACTGAGCCCAAAAACTTCTTTTCTGTTTTGCCAAGTTGATGTAGGAAAGAGCAGCTTCTTTATCCCCCAAGAAGGAAAGGATACATCACCTTCACTGGTGTACCAGCTCTCCAGCAGTCTGCAGAAACTGCTTCACCATGTTAGGTTTTGAACTCCTTTCCCAGAGCAGCCAGGCTCTGACATAAGCAACGTGGAGCCCTCAGTGAAGCTATCCTAGCCCCAGAGGAGGCGGGCTTGACCCTCTATGGTCATGATCATGTCTGCCCCTTGTGCAGCCAGCCCTTAGACCTCCCCTTGCCCTGCCATAGTCTCAGGGAGACTCTACAAAAAGGTTTCCCAAGGACAGCTGCTGTCATTGGAGGATACACACTCTTGTTCACACACCCTCTCTCCCGGCTTCAGTATGTTCACCAGGGACTAGAATGGTGAGAAGAGCTGCTCAGTCACTCTGTCATCACCTTTCAGAACTGTTGCTGTGCTATCTGGTAGCTCAGTGGGTAGCTTCCTGTCTTAATCTATTTTATTTGTGAAGGCCGATTTTAGGACTTACAAGACACCTGGTCCCACACTAATTTTCTTCTTTCTCTAAACAGACTTGCGAAGGATCAAGTGAGCCTATATGCCACAGAAGATGAAATGTTTTTCCATGCAATGCTAGAAACAGAAACCACTCCAGGTATTTCAAATAGAGGGGTTAATACCAGCAGCTGGTTACATGGGGCAGAGAAGAGTAAGAGGCCAAAGAGGGGCATGGAGACTAGTCAAAGCAGGAAGGAGCTACTATCCTTAGGACTCGGGAGACACAGGAGGAGGTAGCATTACCAGAGACTAGAAGCTAGGGTCATATGACAGAAGTTAGAGACATAGTGAAGGTTGCCAGGGAAGGTGCTGGGACCATGGGAAGAGAGACTATTTGTCTATTGGTACATAACGAGTCATCCCCAAACTTAACAGCTGTAAACAACAAATGTTTTACCCCACAGTTTCTGCCAGTCGAGAATCTAGGAGCAGCTTAGCTGGGCAGTTCTGGTTCAGGCCTCTCACAAGACTGCAATCAAGATTTCATTTGGGGCTGCAGTTTATCTCAAGGCTCAGTTGGAAAGGATCTGCTTCCAAGATCATTCATGTGAATGTGGACAGACCTCAAGTATTCACCGGCTATTTGTTGAAGATATAAATTCCTTGCCATGTGGGCCTCTCCAAAGGGCTGCTCACAATATGGCAACTTTCTTTCTATAAAGCAAGGGCTCTGAGAGAAAGAGAGAGCATGTGAAAAAGGGAGAGCAAGATGGATATTACAGTCTTTTTGTGACCTCATCTTGGAAGTGACATCCCAACACTTTAGCCATATTCTATTTATTAGAAGGGAGCCACTAGGTCCAGCCCACACTCAAGGAGAAAGAATTACAAAGGACATGAATATCAGGAAGTAGGATTATTGGAGGCTCTCTCAAAGGCTGCTTGCTACCGGATCGCAGCCACAGAGTTAGAGGCAGCTCCTGGTTCTGGAGGCCCAAAGCTTACACAATCCAGGAGACACTTTTTAAGACAAAGAATGCAAAATTTCAAATATAAAATCATACTCAGGTCTAGCAACTGGTTAAAGCATGAACAAAATGAGGAATATCCACACAATGGAATATTATTTGGAAATACAAAGGAATGATGTATTGATATATGCTACAACTTGGATGAACCTTGAAAACATGAAGCTCAGTGAAGAAAATCAGTCACAAAAAAACACATACTATATTATTCCATTCATATGAAATGTTCAGAATAGGCAATCTCATGGAGACAAAAAGTAAGTTAGTGGTTTACCAGGGCCTGGGATTGGGAGCCAGGACAGACTGAAGAGACATGAGGGAACTTTTTGGGGTGATGGAAATATTCTAAAACTGGGTTGTGGTGACAGTTGCACTCGATAAATTTACTAAAAATTATTGAATCATACACTTACAATGGCTGATTTTTACAGTTTGTAAATTGTATTTCAATAATGCTGTTAAAAATACACATAGGGCATTGGAAGAAGCCTGTGCAAGTGAGCGTCCCTGGAGCTTAAGCTTTATTAACTTTTCAGGAAATTTGTCTCTGTAGCAGAGATAGAGCTATTGCATAGATGCTGCCTAAAGGATGGGGAAATCCCCAGGCGTCTCCCCAGTTCTTCCCTCCAGTCTTCTGAATGTGCCTTCTGTTAGCCTAACCTTCCCAGAAGCCAGGGAAAAGGTGTGCTTTGTGATACAGAGTGGAAGATATGAAGGACTGGGAATGGATCTGAGATCAAAGAGGCAAATGTCAGGCTCATGGGCCAAATACCTGCAGTGGTACCTCTACACCCTAACGCCAAGACAACTTTGAATAATTGTACCTTTTGGTATTGAGAGAAGTCTTGAGAAGAAACACAGAGAAGGTCCATGTTTCCAAACAAAGGCTTAAGTTGTTGATTATTTATCATCAAATTATCTAGATCATTGGATTTGTTAGTTAGCTTGTCATTCATTGTCTGATCACCTGAAGGATCAAAATTATTTATTCATGTGTATTACCTATGGGTGGATGAAGAGCAGGCTTTGGGTAAATAAGAGGAGAAGATCAAGTAGATAACTCATGGAAGAAGATACTGAATATGTTAAATATTCAATATTGGATGTATTTTCCTGGCAGCTTTTCTCATTTAACTTGCACATACAATGGGTACCAAGGGCAGGGCAGTAGGAACAGCCAGCCCCAGGTGCAAGCAACAAGAGGATGCGTTGTTTGTGGAGAAATTAAAAACAATAATTAAACCTACTAAAAGTTGGTATCTTTTCTTATCAACATGTCCAAGTAATTCTAAACAATGTCAATGATAATACTCTTCCCCTCACCGCCCCCCCGCAATAGCTGATGGTTTAACTTCGAAAATTGCCAACATTACAGAGACAAATTTCCTGAATTTTAAATAATGCTTATATAAGCTTTAAATGAGCACAGTTGCATTACTGACCCTTTAGTAAACATTGTTTTCTGCATGGAAGTGATGCAGAGAACCCTCAGTCATATAGTAGGCCACTGACACATGTGGACTCAGACACACATATTCAATTGTAGAGTAAGTTCGTGTTGGTTCAGAATCATCTGAACTCACTGTGGGTGCAGTTTGTGTCTCCAGTCCTGGTGGTGCAACATATTCCTGCATTGAAATGGTAGATTTAGAAACAAAATGACAGCACAGTGAGTGTGAAAATGAATAGAACTTGAGACGCTTCAATCTGTTGCTCTAGGTGCAAATCATCCTTTGAAGCATGTGGTGTTCCCTCTATTGAATGTATTTCTTAATATGGTTTTCTACTCCTTAAAAATACATTAATATCAATAAAAATATTTATCTAATTTCTTTTTCCTTTTGGTACTGTAAATTTGTTTTTATTTTATTTTACATTTTTGCTAGAATGAAAATTTATTAAAAGGAAGTTTTGCACTGTCTGTGTTTCTTCACTGGCCATTATAATCATTCGTTTTGTTTCATGTTAATTACTTAAAAAGATTTTGTCATGCAGAGGAAGAGAGTATTAAAAATGATCTGCTCTGGGTGTCAAATACACTAGGTATGCTACTGCTTATAACCAAAAAGTAGTATCCTCACAAATAAGAAAACGAGTCTTAAAGAGGCTAAGCAATTTGCTTAAATTCATAAAAGTAGTAAGTCTTAGGCCAAGGATTCAAAAATATATTGTTCAGTTAATAGAGATAGCACATATACTTCACATTTGTGAACTCATTTAATTCTAACCATATCCATATGAATGGATAGTATCATCATCCCCATTTTATAGGTGAGAGAATCGAAGTACAAAGAGGCTGAATGATTGCCTAAGGTCCCACAACTTGTAAATAGCAGAACAAAGATTTGAACCCTGATAGTATTGTTCTGGCCACTGCCTGTGTAACCTTTAAACTGGTATTCCTCGTTAACTGAGGTCTACTCCTAAGACTACACAGTCTTCATGGATGCTGCAGCTGGGTGACTTAGACCTACTTCTGTCTGCGCTATCCTCTTCCACCACCCCCTCCCATCAAGAGAGAAATCTCCCAGCAGATGCATGTGGGTATTTCTCAGGACACTATTGTAATATGTTATAAATTTAGCTCAGCCTGGTTGTTTACTAAAGATTCTGAGATAGGAAGGATGAGAAAGAAGACTGACTTTTTAGTAATTAGGATCCTTAGTATTCTAAGATAAATTTAATTCCCATAGACATAGCCATCTTTGCAAGCTTTAATAAAGGCTAAAGAAAATTACATGGTGCTTCCATCACAGGTAATACTGACCCGCAACACTAGATGGCAAAATGGTGCTGTGTTACTGTGTTGTGATTTGAAAAATCCTGGTATAAGTCTTCCAAAAAATTCAAATCCACTGAGCTGTCCTTTAAAAAAAATGTTTATTCTTGGAAAACAAAGTTCTATGTGAAGTTAATAAGTTATTTTTTAAAAATCATTGTTTAGAAATGCCCTATTTTGAATTGTCTCAGTCTCCTAGGCTCTATCAAACAGATAAATCTATGTCTTTTTGCCTATGGCCAGCTGGTCGAAAGCTACCTCCTAATTGATCAGATAAAAATGGGAGAATAATAGAAGATAATGGAGATAGTATGAAATGTACTTTCAAAAGCTGCATGTTAACATAAATGTGACATAAATGTGATAAATGTATATGGCAGAGATGTGATCTATCATGGTCTCTTCTGTTTAAATAAACTTAGAAGCAAATAACAAATTGGACGCACTGCTATTTCTCATTTCATTAATTCATGAATAAGCACCTCTTATGTATAGGACAGTTGTAGGCAGCACAAAATAAAAGAGAATTCTCTAGCATTTAAGAAATGCTGAAGAATTTTGTTCTAAAGGGGAACAAAAGACAAATGTGCCAGCACAGTCAACTATCAGCCCCAGAATCATTCTTTCTTCAGAGCCTCGCAGTTAGAGCTACAGATCCCTTTTTTCTTTACCCTGCAGACTCTGGGACCACCCAGAGTCCTGACTGAGGCAGGCAGCACATCAACATATCAAGACTGGCCCTATTCAGCAGAAGCTCAGGATTGAGTTTGTATTGCTTTCTGAATTTTCTTGTCAAATCAAATCTAGCAGAGTTTCTGCCTTATCAGGTGTGCAGACTAACTAATAATAGTAGTGGGGAAGGAATCATGGTATACAGCCACTAGGGAGAACTGTCCAGGAAGTTTTCTAGAACATCACTATAAGCAATGAAAAGAAGGTGGAATTACAGGCATAGATTATCTTCGGCAAAGACATAGAAGCTGACAACTCTGTCCTTGTCAGAGGAGACTGCAAGGGTTAGAGTAGCGGTCCTTCAAATGTGGAGTAAATTCTGCCCCTTAAAGCTGAGGGAGGAAAATCAGAGATAATCAGAGACATGTATGCAATGCCAATTGATATGAGGGCTGCAAAACCCATAGAAGGTCTCTGGTAAACCCTTGAAGCATGCACAGCCTGGTAGTATGAGGGAAAGATTGGTTATGAGGAAGTGGAATTAGGTTACAAGAAATTACAGAGGGGCTATGTATTGAAGTAGGGCTAGCGGGTATAGATTAAGCTTTCTAGAATATTGGGGAAGAAAGGAAGGAAGATGAGCTACCATCTCATAGGAGAAGGGAGGTAAGGGGAAGAGTATTTGGGGAGTTTTTTTTAAAGGTAGGGGGAAAAAATCAGTGGAGTAAAGAAACCTTGAAATGACAGAGAAGGGTCAGGGAAGGGCTCAAAAATTACAAAGACCGGCTGGATGAGATCATGGACACAAAGGAAGGGCTAGTTGAGGAGCTGAGGATTTGTCTCAAAGAAATCAGCGGGTGGGCTTATTTATGGTTTCTGAGAATGTCATCTCTGAGATTGGTAAGAAGAAGATAGAAAAGATACAGAGATGTTGAGATGGTGAGGAAGAAAAGTCAACAAGTTCATATGGATGTCTGTGATGTTTAGGAGAGGTAAATGAAAATAGGAGTTTAGTGCCTTGGGGGGAATGGAAAACATTTGGAACATACAGAATTTGATTGACGGCCAGCAAGAGTCTCTAAGCACGAACTTCCCAGCCTTGTCAACACTGGGCCCACTGCCTAAATATTGCCCTTGCTCCTTATTCTGTCTGATGAATGCCTTCTTGTCTTGAAACCCCAACACAAAAGTCACTTTCTCTCTGAAATCTTCCTTGACTGCCTCCCTCACCCTTCTCCAGGCACAGCTGTTCTCAGTAATTATAACATGTAAAATATATGCTTAAAACGAGACTACTGATTCTTCAAGACCTTGTCCAGAAACAATTTGTTTTCATCTTCCATTAGTAGTATCTTCTCCAGATTAAATAAACATAGATCCTTCTACTTTTCTCCTCAGAAAATGTATTTTCATTCTTTAGATTTTAAAGTGACATTGTTAAGACTTTTTGAAATTATTCTTAAAACATTTATAGAGCCAGAAATGGCCTCAGTGAGTTCTGAACCATCAATGTTTCATTACTCCTGGTTTGGTACAGGTTTGGGGTTGGGTTTTGGATAGCTTTTCTTTCTAGTTACTAAAAAATATTAACAGGCACAATGAAGTTCTTACTCCTAAATTCAGTTACCATTACTCTTCATTGTTAAACAGTAAGGGATTTTATCTTGAATGGCATAGTAGATCATCATTTTTCTTGAGATCAATCAGAGTAAATTCTAAACATGCAGTTTTATTTTAAGTATATTCTAGTGATTTTGATCTGTAGACAACTCAGAACCTTCTCCTTAACCTATGGAATCTAAGTGGGAAAGAAACAGAATGACTTCCCGAAAGTCTCAAACTAAAAGAGGAGGTTGCCTTAATCCAAACTTTATCTACAATTTCTTAGAGTTTATGGGATCCCCCGCAAGAAGAAGGTGGTGGAAGCCATATTTTAACACTGTGAGTGCCACTTTACTGATGGCTGCCATGTCTAGAAGCCAATCCTAGCTCCCCTTCTCACTGCTGAGATCTACTGGGAAACAGGAATTGTGGTGAGAGGGTACAGTGTTTCTTAAACTGGGCTACACATGAGAATCACTTGTATATGTTAAAAGTATGGATTTCTTGGGCCTCAATCCCTCAAGGTACTGGTTCAGTTGGTGTGAGATTAAGCTAGGAAAACACACACACACACACACACACACACACAAACACATGCGCGTGCATACACATGTTACATTTTCTAACGTTCTCTCAGAATCAGACTTTGAGACAAGATATGAGGACACAAGTTTATGGTTATTTGGGAGGTAATTCCAAGAAGTAACTAATAATAGGGTAGTAAGGAAAAGAGAAATAAAGAATGTGCTATGGCAAAGGTTACCACTGTGGGAAACCACAACTCAATTCTACTAGGAACTCATAGGGACAGTAAAGATAACATCTCAGAAATATTCCACCCAATGTGGGACTGGTCAAGATGGTGTAGAAGGTAAAGACTGTGCATGCTTCCTTTCTCGACTACATCAAAATTATAACAAAACTACAGAGAAACCATCACACTGAGTCACCTGAGGTCTGGCTGAATGGAAGCCCTACAACTAGGGACAAAATTAAGAGGTCGCCTCTAACCAGTAGGAGGGGCAGAGACTGGAAATGGCCTGGTCCCACAAAAGCATGTGGCGATCAAGAATCAAGAAAATTATCTTGGCTGCACAGACCTCTCCCCCACCTGAGAAACGAGGTGTCCTAGCCCCACACTGGGCTCCCCAGCCCATGGTTTTGGTGCCAGGAAGAGAAGTCCCCAAAACCTCTGGCCATGAAAACCAGGAGAGATTGCAGCTGAGTAAGACTAAGGGCTACGGGAGTCGCAGACGTTCCTCTTAAAGGGGCCATGCCCAGACTTACTCACTGATGGATTCACTCTCTCTGAGCTTTAGCACTGGTGCAGCTGTTCAAGGGGCACCAGGAACATAAGGGAAGACACTGAATTGTCGGACTTCAGGGCAAGGGCTGGAGGGGTGGCTTTCTCCTAGACAGAAGTGCTGGCAGTATGCACTGTTCCTTTGCTGAGCCCTCCTTCCTCTCAGCATTTGGATGCAGGCACTGCCATATCTGAGTCATCACTGACCTGGATAACACAGGTTGCTCCGCCCAGGTTATTCCCTAAGACTCCACCTCTCCCAATTTGTGGGCCCACCTAAGCTGCTTCCAGTGGTTTATTCCATACAAATGGTCTGTCTTGGCTCTTGCTATTGACTTTCCTAAAATCTTTCAAAGGCTCACAAAACACAAAGAAGCAGCATCTGGCCTCTGCATGCCCTGTACCCCTTGCTGAGCAGCCACAAGCCCCATATTAGCAGCAGCCAGCCTTCATTCCTGGCTTGGCCTCTTGAGGCACCGATAAGGCCAACACGGGTGGAAGCCATCTGTGGATTGCTTGATGACTTTTATCAGGTGGCCCTAGAGGTACACAGGCTGTGGCTGAATTTGGCTTCCAGCTGGACCGCCCCCGCTCTCCGCTCCAGGACTGTACCACTGGGCCCCACAGCACACCTACTATATAAAGCCACGCTACTAAGACCAGGAGACTTAGGAGGCCTACTTAATACATAGAAACAGACACAGGGAGGCAGCCAAAATGGGGAGACAAAGAAACATGTCCCACATGAAAGAACAGAACAAAGCTTCAGAAAAAGAATTAAACAAAATAGACACAAGCAATCTAACAGATGCAGACTCTAAAACATTGGTTATAAAAATGCTCAATGAACTTAGGGGAGGAGTAGATGAACTCAGTGAGAATTTTAACAAAGAGATAAAAAACATAAAAATAAAAATGAAAAACATAAAAGAGAACTAGTCATAAATGAAGAATGCAATATCTGAGATGAAGAGTACATTAGAGGGAATCAACAGAGTGGTTGAAGCAGAGGAACAAATCAGCTACATAGAGGATGGGGTAGCAGATGACACTCAATCAGAACAACAGGAAAAAAGAATACAAGAAAATGAAGATAGTTTAAGGAGCCTCTGGGACAACATCAAGTGTAACAGCATTTGCATCATAATGGTACCAGAAGAAGAAGAAATAGAGCAAGAAATTGAAAACCTATTTGAAGAAATAATGATGGAAAACTTTCCTAACCTGATGAAGGAAATAGACATATAACCCCAGGAAGCTCAGAGGATTCTAAAAATCAGGGATCCAAAGAGGCCCACACCAAGACACATCATAATTAAAATGCCAAAGGTTAAATACAAAGAAAAAAGACTATGCAGGACAGAAGGGCTTGGCAAAACATTTTCGAAAGGCTGAAGTCCCAGGATATACAACCAAGAATAATTTATTCAGCAAAGCTATCATTCAAGATTACTCTACCCAGCAAAGCTATCATTTAGAGTCAAAAGACAGATAAAGAGCTTCCCAGACAAGAAAAAGCTAAAGGAGTTCATCACCACCAAGACAATATTACAGGAAATGTTGGAGGAACTTCTTTAAGAAGAAGAAAAAAACGAGCATCAAAAATATGAATAAAGAATGGCAATAACTATATATCTATCTGCAGGTACTTCAAATGAAAAAGAATTAAATATTCTAATCAAAAGACATAGGGTGGCTGAATGGATAAGGACATAAGACTCTTACATAGGCTGCCTACAAGAGGCTCACTTCAAATTAAAAGACACACAGAGACAAAAAGTAAAGGTATGGGAAAAGATATTTCATGATGGACCTAGAGGATATTGTACTAAGTGGAGTAAGAGAAAGGAAGACAAATGCCATATGATTTCAGGTACATGTGGAATCTAAAAAACAAAATAAACAAAAAACACAGAAACAAACTCACAGATACAGAGAACATTTTGAGGGTTACCAGATGGGAGAGGGGTTGCAGGAGCGGGGGGCGGGGGTGCGGTCAGTGAAAAAAAAGGGAAGGGATTAAGAAGTTCAAACTGGTAGTAATGAAATAGTTGTGGAGGTAGAAAGTATAGCATAAAGAATATAGCCAATAATATTGTAATAACTATGTATCGTGTCAGAGGGGTACTAGATTTATTGGAGTGATCACTTCGTAAGTTATATAAATATATAATCACTATGTTATACACCCTAAACTAATATAACATTGTATGCCAACTATAATTGAAAAAATATTATTAAAAAAAGAAATATTCCACCCAAGGTACAGATAAGCTAGGGTATTCTGTCCTTGACTCCCTGGCCCTGCCAGTTTGACTTACCAAAAGAGCTCTGGCAACCAGAGAAAGAAAGCCTGAAGGCAAAGAGTTGCAGATGTGGTCAGTTGGAGGCCATCTGGTTGTCTTGCACAATGATGGTGAATGTCTAGGGGATATAGGTGGGGCCCCAACAGTGCCTGCTGTGCCAAGCATCCCTGGCAGTTTAAATATAGCCAAGGTTTAGAAGAGACCCGATTTGGGAAATCTCACTAGGATTTTATGCAAAAAGTCAGTAGTTTTATTTACATTTTTTCATGATCTTGCTGACCATATTCCTTTCTTTGACCACAACTATCAACAAAGATGACTACTCTCAATCTTTTGAATTAAATGAATTTCAATCTACTCTGTAATTTTAGTTGCAACACTTATTACCAAACAACTCAGGTGAGCAATGCATAACTGACAAGAAATGGCTTGGATTAGAAGGGGGAAAAAAAGCATAGTGTCTCATCTATTGCTAAAGAAGAAAAAGAAAGGGTCACAGACCACATCAGGGTGTCTCAATTGTCTCATAGCGATGAAGCCAAGAACATTGACATTTTCTATGCATCAGGACCGCCTGCGATGCCTTCCAGCTGCAGCATTAGGACCTTAATAACGAGCCACATTATGTTTATACTTTACTGTTTAAGTAATGCTATTTCACTCTGTGTAAAGCCACTTAAAACACCAGTGGAAACACATGCATGGACCATGAAACAACTTTAAATGGATAATCAATTTTTATCACATATTGAGGGTTAGACTGGTAAATCTGAGTGAATTATGAAAGTCTGTATGTGCTCTGGCTAGGAGTGTTTGCATATCAAATCTTTTTCTTTGTTACTGAGTCAATCTATTGTAAGGGAGCTGGGAGTTTCCAAACTCTAACACTGAAAAACTTTTATTCTGAAAGAATTTTTCAGAACTTCAAAACGTGGGTATATTATTTGAGCTTAGATGTGCAGGACTATATTAGAACATCTTAATTCATTTCTTCAATAATTTCCCCTACAATAGAGGAGATAAGATCAAAATGTAAGACACCAAGAAGGTAGGGCCAGCATGAACATGAGCTTATTGATGAAAGTCTAGAAAGTACAGTGTACCTTAAAACTTATGGGGCATAGTTTTAGAACAAACATGAAGAATTTGTTTATGTAGTGACTAGTAAACACATGGAACTCATTATACCCATGAAGCTGGGCAGGATGAGAAGGTAAATGTGGTCAAGGAGAATTTGGATCAATTTATGGATAACAGAACCTTATGAGTACACTAGAGGAAATTAGGCAGGTTCAAGTTATATCCTTAACCTCTGAGGATGATGTCATGAATGCAAATTGCCACATTCTTACAAAGGTGTAGTATCACCTTCAATACAGAACACAAGACTATTAGACCAGTGATATGACACATAGTGACATTTCTTATGTTCAATAGAGGATGCTGAACATGTCATAAAACCTGAGTGCTGTGAACCACCAAGCTTCCTTGAATCACCTCTTTAATTTCCTAAGTTCCTTAAAGCATTGTCACTCCTTTTCCTGTCCCAAAAGTAAATGGAGTGGAGAAGATGCTCTGTCATGACTACCCTCCCCGACACATGCCACAAAATACATTAACTGTGAGCTAAAACTTCCTAAAGCACTTCCAAAATTAATATTATCCTCCACATGTTCTTGTAAATGAGGACCCAAAATTGTGAAGAGCAATAGGTCAATCTTAATTCTTTAAAAAGTGATCTACACCTCATCCAAACATTAACTTATTAATTCAGCATGTTTGACCATGTTCTAAGCACTAAACTGGAGTCAGAATCAGTACTCTTGACAACATATCCTAATCACCAGTTGGTTTCACTTTTAAAACCCAGTATTTTCTAATGTTTGACTACATGACAAGTTAAGTGAGACTATTTCAATCAAGTCCTCATTTGATGTTTGACCATGTGACACATTCACACTCTCAGGCACATCAATAGGGGCTACACATGTTCCTTAAATCTGAACCTTCGAATCATGACAGGTTCATATGAAGAGCTCTGATGCTATAATATAGGATTTTGTGCATGTCACAATCTTCACTTGTATTAATTGATTACATTAAATCATGGAAATTTTTTTTAACCAGTCTGATCTGTGTGCTGAGATGAATAAACACGTATCTTAATGTAAGACACTGTTACATGAGAAAGAACATTCTGGTTTTGTTTTAGATCATCAACACACAGATCTTTTCAAACTCATATTATTTTTCAAAATGTTCATAACCCTCTGAGAATTAACTTCTATTCCTTCTGCCCTCTTTATGATTTGCAGGTCAAGAAGGAGAAATAGGAGGAGAAAGAAGAGGAAGAAATTTAAAGAGACAATTTATTAACAAAGAAGAAATGATTTATGCATAACAAATGTGCATTTAATAAACAAATGACTTAAGTCAAACCTCTATTTTAAGTGATAAATATATCTAATTCATTAAAAAAACTAAATAATGGTAGTATTAATTTAATAGAAATTAAATTCATCACAAATAATTTATAGATTTGGGTTTAAGAGAAAAATAACTAAAAGCTTTCTATTTAAAAACAGTTGCTATCAGATGCTGAACTTTGAGATACACTATAATGATTCTGGTAAAATCAAGGAATATTTTGAGTACAAAAATAATGCCTAAAAAGTATTTTAAAAATTAAAATTGAAGTAGATCCTTCCTGCTTAGTAAATATCATAGAAAAGGAGCAAAATTATATTTTCATTTACTTTCAGTAAAGCCTGAAACACCTTGCTTTGATGCTAATTGGCATAAAATTCTAAAAAACACAAATAATTAAAAAATATTAAAATACAAAAATGATTGCTATAACCTAAGTCAACAAATTATGACATTCTAAATTTTTTAATATTTCTCCATCAATTCCTTGAACTTTCAGTTTAATCTCTTAAGATAACTCAATGGTAAATAATAGCAAATAAATATATTCATTGATTTGTTTAAAAGCAGTTTTAAGTACCCACATGTCTTAAGTATTAGACACGTTACAGGAATAGTTGAAGAGAGATTACAAAGTTATGAACCATTTCTAAGTTGAAATTAAATTGAGAAGCAATACACATAAAACAATCAGAAAATTATAAAACAACACATTAATAAGGAAAATAAAATAATATAGCATAATCTGCATACATGCAGAAAGGACATAGATGGAAATGTGTGGTTTCAGGTTAGAAAAAGAATTTACATGCCCTAGTAATTGGCCACATAAAAAAAAAAATAACACTGATTCCATACATACATACTCTAAACACACACACGCACATGCACACACACACACACACACAATTAGACAATCCTGTTGCTTCCACATTACGCTGGTAATCAGGTATTTTTCTGGGTACTATTGTAGTCACTGTAGTTTCTATTTTTAATTCTCTAGTTGGAGTTTGACAGTTATTCTGCAGCATTCAACAAATCATAAATTAAGAGGAAATAGCAGATAATCTTCCTAATGGGGAAATCCCCATATACCCCTGAAATGAAATTTGGCTATGCCTCATTCATGTACAATTTCTCACATCTTTGTTTCCAATTATTCCACATTAGGCAAAACTATGTGAAATTGCTATGTTCTGCCCTAATATTCTTTTTCTGCACGTCTCTAAATCCTAACACATCTATAACATTCGTTTGATGAATAATAACATTTTGATGCATAGGTAATACATATGTTTTTTATTTGCCACAAAGAACTGTATTTCCTCAACTGATTTATGTACCACCTGGATAAAATTATTTTTATTATGGTTTATTTCATTTTCTCCAG
>NW_006441063.1:2800454-2814026 GCF_000325575.1 Pteropus alecto | reverse complement strand
GAGGGGAGGGGAGGTGGAGGAAAAAAAAAGAAAAAAAAGACAACCTTGAAATTTAAAATCAAAACTCCACATTTCTTTGGAGAACCTCAATGAAAAATGCAGCTGCATTTAAAATACTTTTAAACTAGCAAACTCAAGGTAAAATCAAACAGCCACCTATTTTTTGCTGTTTCCTTATGGGCAACTAGGAAAAATTTCAGACAGTTTCAAATTTTTCCAAAACAAAGATAACTATTTGGGTTTAGATTTTGCATAAGTGACTTATAAAGAAACTATCTAAACCATTAAAAAATCATGACATAATAACAAAGAAAATTAATGATAATTTCTAATCACATGACTTCCATTTCCTGAATTATACTTTACCTAGGATCTGAGAAAAAGCACAGGGAGTGTTCTCCTATTTCTAAGTTAAAAGTATTTCTTCACAGATCATTGTGATATATCGTTTTGATGGCTTCTACTGAAATTTCTCAATAATTTTTTAAACAACAAAATTGCAACATGTTAAAGCCAGCTATTCACAGAATGTTTGGGAAACACATCAAATGTTTGAGACCATTTGCTTAATGAATATAACATGGACTCGTTTCATTCCTCCTTTCCTGGAATAGCTTTGAATTTCAAACATTTGTTAACCATTAACTACTTTTCACATCCAATTCTTCATATGTGTATAATGCATTTTAGATTCCACATGCAAAACTAACTTATTTGTGATCCTATAACTCTACTAATGGTTCTGCCCAATAACTACTAAGGTCAACACTCCCCCTACCCCCAAATCTGAACAATTAGTTCCAATTTGAGTAAACAGATTACCAGGACCATTCATCCAAAAAGACTTTCTGTGCCTTTCAAAGTCATCCAAAGTTCTCCGGAATCTTCTCTAAATGATTTATCATTTTGTTTTTTTGTGTTCAACTTTAAGTTCTACCTAAGTCAACACTTGCATTACTGTAAGCCCACTGTCAAAATCTGGTGACACTTCAGTTACTTTTGCATGATCCTGTGAAGTTAACCAAAATAGAGATGCTCATTTACTAATGAACAGGTTCTCAAATATAGGCCATAACATATACACACAACACATACACACTCACAACATAGGTATTTCCTGACTCAGAAATGCCTAACTCATGAATGCTCTTGTGCATACAAACAACAAACCAGTAATGGCACCAATGGTTTTATAAGTAGCCGTAAGAGTCTTCTCTAATGCCTAGTTTCATTCTCTCCTAAGACTGATCTGCAGACTTTGGGGAGGAGAGGAAGAGTAAAGCGTTCTGAATTCTACCAAATAACATACACATTGGCAAGTTGTGGATTTACAAAGTAATTACTCAGGCCGCCTCCCACCCCACACTCATACACATGAAGTGGTGGTTTTATGTGTGATCTCCATAAATGCTCATGTACATGCAGACAGAGTACCTTTATAAATGAACTATGAATTACTCAGTAGCTTCTAGAGCCTTCCAGATGCATTTTACATAACTGATTCGAGTCACAACCCCATCACCAGCAGCATGGATTGACCCACATAAGATACTTGGGGGCTGAAGGCCAGTTCTTAGAATGGTACAACCCAAACTCTCATAATAGCTAGTAAACTCTACTGTCTGAATTGAGTTATTCTTCAATGTGTCCAGAACAAACAATGACCCTTTTTCTGTGAACAAGCCTCTACAAAAGTATTATAGATCCTCAAATAACCAAATAAATAATTATTCTCATTCATCTTTTTTTTTTAAAAATATTTGATCGTTAGTTTCAAGTATACAGTACATTGGTTAGACAATTATATAGTTTATAAAATGATCCCCCTAATTGCTCTTTCTCTCCCCTGGCTCTCCACTTAGCCAATATGTTAATGCTAGCTGCATTCCCTATGCCATGCTCCCCATCCCCGTGACCATCTATCAACTACTAATTTATACTTCTTTAACCCTTTACCTTTTGAAGAATAAATTTATTCTGCATTTATTGAGCACCTATAGTGCTTAAAACTATTCTGCTTATGGACAAAGAGGACACACACACACACACACACACACACACTACCAGACAAAGGAAAATATAGTAGTTGCTATGAAAGAAGCTCAAATGGAAATGAGAATTCAGAGGTAGGGGTTATTACTTTGACCAAGGAGTTCAGGGATGGCTTCATTGGAGGAAGTCTCAGTTTGGCTATGCCTTAAAAGATGGGTATGAATTCACTGGGTGGGAAAGGATTGAAAGAAGGAGGTGGGCATTTTAGCACAGAAGTACAAAAAATACAAAGTCACTGAAGAGTAGAAGCCAATTGGAGGATGGCATACATGAAGTGGAGAAGAGGGAACCAGACAAGTCCAGGAGCTGGGAGCAGATATGGGAATTGGGTTGGCAATGGAGTCACATAGCAGGATTTTCATTAATCATCTTTAAACTGTCTTTGTAATTGTTCTGAAATACAACAGAAATTCAGAGAAGTGTATAAATCATAAGAGTGTACCTAAGGGAATTATCATAAAGCAAACACATATGGACCCACCACTCAGGTCAGTAGACAGAACAAGATAGAACATTGCCAGTGCCTCAGAGGCCAGCTCCTCATGTGTCCACCTAGTCACTATATCACTCCCTCAAAGGTATCCATTAACCAAACTTTTATGATAATGACATCATTGCTTTTCTTTAGACTTTTCCCACCTTGGCATTAAACCTAGTTTCATGTTGCTTGTGTTGTGAACTTTATATACATGCAATAATGTAGTATATATTCTTTTGTGTGTCTGGCTTCTTACACTCAGTGTTATATTTGTGAGCTTCATCCATGTTGCTGTGATAGCTGCAGTTCATTTGTTTTCATTGCTTTAGAGAGTATGCCATTGTATGAATATACAACATTTATACATTCTACTGTTGATGGATATTTGGATTGTTTCTAGTTTGGGGCTGTCATGAATAGTGCTGCTAGGAACCTTCTTGTATCTGTCTCTTGATGCATATACTATCTCCTAATGGTTGCAGCATTGCCACAACACGTGAAGATAGAATAGCCTGCAGAGAGATTAGCAACAAGGAAACTCCTTTGAAGATCAGGGAACTAGTTAGGCAGCTCCTAACTAGTCTCGAGGTTCTTACTCAGTACGTAGTCTTACTTGTCAAAAACTCACTAGGCAGAAAGTCTTTGGTTTTCAATATTCAAACCAAAGTAGAATTTTTTCCTTTTCTTTTTTCTTTTAGCATGGGATTTATCATAAACCTTGGTCCATGACAGACCCTGTCATTGGCCTATTAATGGCCTACTTCAATTAATTTTTCATTCTGTTTGTTTGATTAACTTGAATAAGGTAATAGTCACCTGCAAATCCACAGCCCAAAATAATAGCCAGGATTTTGATAATAACTACAGCAAACCTTATGTTGTCCCCATCATTCCATCCTCTGGCTCTCCCTACCTGGTGTAGAAGTATTTTTGAACATTACGTAAAACCCTCAAAAGGGACTATTAACCCCCAAGTAAGTGTCCATTTGTGCTAAGCAAGTAGAAAAGAATATTGATTTTATTCTCTTTATGTCCTGTTATTTCCAGGGAGGCAAATAAATGATAAAACAATAAGTTGTGTGAATCATGTGAACACATTCTTCTAGGACAAAGCACTTGTAAGGGCTTCAATGTTTTTGTTTTTGTTTTTTTTCATATGTAACTGCTCATTCCTTTTAGAAATGTTTCTAGCAGAAATATAGTTTATGCAACAACAGACTTCAAGATAAGCCAAGAGATTTGAGAAACATATTCCTTGATGATAAAATTAAACAATGCCACAAAGTATAAATTCCTTTCTATATGTTTTGCCACCAAAATTGCTTGGTTTTCATTTTATCCATGAATATACACCTTTGGTGCACTGAGTGATGCCAAGATAGAATAAAGGAAACTGCACATCACAGTTTTAAGAAAGGGATGCTAAATCCAATATCACAAAGTTACAGTAGATGGTGCTAGATGGGTGCAAAAGACTCCAACAGCCATTTGGGCCACCTTCAAGATTTCTCCTGAGGTTAGCAGTTTAGAAAATGTGCAGTTTAGATTTATCAATTCAGGAGAGGCACTCAGATAAAACAGTTGAATTAGTGAGATCAATGAATGCAGAACCCTATAATTAGACAAATGTTAAGGTTTGTATGGAAATTAACAATGAAGACAACTTTAAAGCCGAGGTCAAATTGTCTATCTTTCCAGAGTATTGGAGCCAATGTTAAATTACTAAAAGAATGATTTTCCATTCATTTAAAGTAATGTCATCTGTAAAGTTAAATTTTAAGCTACTTTTCTTTTGGTATTAGTTATTTATCATTTATAAAGTATTTGTACACTTTTTAGGTTGGCTTTGATATTTAAATGTCTTATATAATGTATGTGAAGTGACTTACAAAGCATTACCTGGTATGAATTATTCTATAGATGTAAAATATTATTATTTTTATTATTACTTAAAAGTATTTTTTAATTATTTGTGTTCATTACTTTTTTTACAGCCACTTTTATGGAGTATTCCTCTTATTCTTTTAGCTTTTTTAGATGAAAAGGCTGAAACATCAGATAATGAAGTGAGTAACTTTGAACATGTATATTGCCCCCTTTCAGCCACAGTAGAAAATGACTTGCAAATCATTGAGTCAGACATCAGGTAAGCACCTGTCCTTACTGAGAGGATTATGTAGAGTTAAGAAGAGAGGTTTCAAACCATCTCACTGGAATAGATGCTTTCTTCTCATGATCTGCTGAGCACTCAGTGGAAGCATTGGTCCTTGGCTTCCCTTGAGAAAGGAGCAACTTGATAATGCTAACCATATGCAGGACTTATCTCAGAATCTATCAGTGACTGCAGGAAAATGTCGGATCTAGCATAAGTCACCCTTGTGTCTCCCCAGAGCCACGTTAAGTGTAGGTTCATTTATCGGACAGGGTATGGAAGAAATTTTGTTTCTCAAAGGTAACCCACTTTCTCCAGCATTTGATGATATGTCCAGCCTAAAATACACTCTTAAATGCATATTAACAAATCCTTGGAACTGTGAAGGCTTTTACAGAGGCTAGAAGGTTATACTTTTGAATGAACTCTATATATTTATGAATCATTATAGCCTATTGATTGAATGTATGAGATGCACTTCTAATACATCTGCTTGCCTTATTTAAACAAAATATGAAATATCCCATGGACAAGGATACTATCTATAATGATAAGGTTTTGGTAATATTTGCTTTTTATAGACTGTAGCACCTACATGCATAAATAAATAGATAAATATAATGTTAGTATTAATATTAAATAATAATAATATGAATACTTGTCTTATTTTCCAATATGTGTTTAGTACTTATTGTCCCTGGAAGAATGTGCCTCATCCTTGCTGTGATCAATAGTCACAATAGTTATGGTGGAGATGACTTCTTCAATAGCAGTAACAGTATATCCAGAAACTAATACGTAATAGGCCTGTCCAGTAAAAAGGATGAGAAAAATCCATGCTTTTAAATGTCAGAGAAGCTATTCCTGCAGTTGCTCAGCAGCTGACTTTCAAATGTTAATAATTAGGCTGTGGGCCAGGCCTATTGCTCAGCAGTTAATGTACTACGCGTGCTACACATTGGAGACCTCTATCTGACGCTCGCTGGAAGCTCTCCTATCTTCCAGCCAGAGCAGGGAGCACTGTGGAGGTGACACTGGTTTCTTTAGAGGAGAGAGCTGTGTGATGTATAACCACTCACCAGCCCTCACAAGAGACCTGTTTAGAGGGAGATTACAGTCTCAGTAGAGCCACTCATTTCTCCTGGTCACGGGGTGACAAAACACTTTACAACTTGTGCTCCAGGAAGGCAGGGAGGGATTTAAATGCAAGACTGAAAGAGCCCCTCAATAAACCTCAGCCAAATCAGGCCTAACTCATGAGAAGTTTCTGTTTCCTCTGCCTTGGAGACGGCCAGATCCACATTTATAAAAATATGTAAACTTGAAACATGGAATGAAATGTGAGTTGACCATATTTTATCTGATCAAAAATTTAAGACAATTTGGGAAGCCTCCGAAATTCTGGCAAGAAAATGGCTCTTTTCCAGAATTGAGGTATCTTTATTACTGATATCTATGGAATACCTACTACCACTAATGGGAGAACAATGCTAATAAGGTCAACAAAAATGTTCTTGTAGGAGTGTTCATTAACAGCACTACTCTGTGACTGTTTAAAATTGTTATTGCTACAGTCTCTTTCATGGATAAAATCTGTTTCATTTTTAACAATTGCTTGGTGTTCTATGGTTTCCAAATCTTCACCTATGCTCCTTACCTTTAAGACATGATCTAACATTATTTGTATTATTTTAAATTTACTATTTTGGGGAATGGTCTCAATGGTTTTTGAAATTCAATCCATCACAAAATAAAATAATATCCCTTTCTTGAAATTTCTCAGTGTTACCATCAAAGGGCCCATCACTTCCTAACTTTATAACTTCATCAATATTTCTCCCTCCCCTCCTTCGCCTCCCAGATATAATTTACCACAAAGCCCAGCTTTTTTCTCCACAATATCTATAATATCTATTTGTTAATTCATTAAATTTATATTAAGTGACAGGAAAAATGCTATAAATAGGGGTTATGTGCTAGAGCTAGGTCTGGGATCTACTTATTTTTATAGTCATGATCCTGTACCAAGTATGTGGTGGATTAAAGGTGGCTGCAAATTCCTTGACAGTTCTCCCGTTGAGAGGTGTCATATATCTAAAAAGACTGTAAGCCTTTTAAGGTATAGACTTTATGCTCTATTTATGCAATGAATAAGTGACCCACCATAACTAACATTTGTGAACCCACCAAAAATATGTACATCGATCATAACTTGACAGAATCCCATCAGTGTTGATGTGTCTTCCGAAAAGTCTGGAAAGACTTATCTCTAGAATTAGAAACTTCATGCATCATTGTTTTAATTTTGATAAAATTTCCTTAAAAGAGCTCATTATAATTCTTTATTATGATGCTTAATAAAATATTTTTTCTTACAAGAAAGAAGCAAAGCAAACATTTCTAAGGATTTTAAAGTAGATTTCAAGAGATCAGATCTGTATATCTGTTAAAGAGGCCCCATGTATGGTTCAAATCTGTTATATCAATTTCATTGGGCAGTGATAATTCATGTCCTTAAATTTAAACATTGATTTTCAAGTTATCAATAAATCGTTTGAACTCTATAAGTGTTTGGCAGTCATCTGGATAGAACCTAACTAACTTAATTTGAAGTTCAGTGTTGTTGGCAAAAAACTATTAAGAGGAAGGTGGTTGTTTCAATGCATGGCGACTTTAAAACTACATAAATATTTCATACAAACAAAAACAACAACCTTCAGTTATTCAGAAAATTCTTATTTCTTCAGGAATTGCTTTGGGCTCTCACTCACCACCCAGTAGAGTAAAATAAAGTGAGTAAAAGGATGAGTGACATTCATTAGCTTTTCAAAGCCATAAGCAATATTGGCTCTAGTTATTATGTGTGCTTCATTTTTACATACATTTAATAAAAAGAAAAGAAATCAATAAGTATGTATTGAGCACTTAACCATGTAAAAACTCTGTGTAGGAATTGTTTTTCCATAATCTACTGGGGGGTTGTATATAAATAACCAGAAACCCTGCATGATGTAAATTGCAAAAAAAAAAAAGAAAGAAAGAAAGAAATATAAAAATACAATCACAATGCTTTGGGAATACCATAGTGAAGTGATTAATTTCACCTGATGGAAGGTGTGGATGGAGATGGGAATCAGTGAAGGCGTCCTAGAGAGATCACTTTTCGTCTAGGGATTGAGGAATAATTTCAATGAATGTGGAGGGAAGAGGTGGGAGAGGAGGGACAGGAGGGAAGTGTAGTTTAAGTTAAGGGAACTGCATAAGCAAAGTACAAGGTAAATTTGGAGAATGGAGAAGGTAGGATCCACTGTGGCTGCTACACAGGGCACAAGGTGGATAAAGGGAGAAACAAGTTTAAGAGGGTAGGTTATAATGGACTTTAGAAGACTTCTGAAGGTATTTGATTTCGCAGACAATGGAAATCCATAGAGGTTTTTGAGCAAGAGAATGACATTGCTATCAAATTTATTGTTATTAAATTTGTTGTCAATAAAAAGATTTGAAATAACCCAGATGTTCAATGCAGAGACAGGTAAGAAAAATAATATTACATCCCCACAATGGAATATTAAGCCATCATAAAAAGGAATGACTATTTCTATACATTAATACACCTCCAGAATATGTCTTTAAGGAAAAAAGAAAGGTACAAAGCAATGTATTTAGCATGCTATCTTATATTAAAGAAAGGGAGAAAATACTAATAAACATGTACGGACACACATTTTTGCTGTATTTTCTCAGAAAAAAATCACTGGAAGAACAAATGAAAGACTAATAAAAATATTTATCTAAAGAGGAGAGGGAGAAAGCAGGATGGAGGAACCAGTAATTGAAGTAAAACTTTTCTGAACATAACTTGTTATATTATCTTGATGTTGGAAATATAGTTTAGATTATTAAAAATAATTAAAAAAATAAATTGGTGGCAGAAAAACTGGAAGCAAGGATGCTTAGGAGGCTATTGCCTCCTAAGGCAATAATTCAGTCAAGAAACAATAAGGGGAAAAAAAAAAAAAGAAATGATAAAGGTCCTGAACTACATCACTGGGAGCAGCAGGAGGTGGGGAAGAGGCACAGACCCTGGTGGTGGCAAAGTCATCATCTCTGAATGCTGCTTTCCCATGTCTATTGGAAGTGTTTGTCTCATTGAGGACAATTCATGCAACTTTAGAGTTTACCAATGGGGACACTAGAGAGTGGTGAGAGTGACTATAGATGAATGAAGTAAATAGTTTGGGAAGTGAGACTTGCATTTTATTTAATATTGATTAATCCTTACCTGCTCAGCCCACACTGGCCAGGAGGATAGACTGATAAAGGTATGGTTAAAAATGTGTATGGTAACAAAAACATCTCTGACATTGAGCCCCCTGAACCTCACAGCGTTCCTAAAACATCACTGTTTTGCCACTTCTCCCAGAATGACTCAGAGTCAGTCATTCAATTCGGTAGCAATTAAAGTTGTCCCCTCATCTTAGCTACCCACATTTTCCTGTTGCCACAGGTGCTGTTGGTGGTTATGTTGGGGGCCTAGAGTACTCAACGTAAACTGATCTTGTCACCAGTATATACCCTGCTTATCTCCAAGTCACCTGCCCACCTTGATGCCATTGCTCCCAAGGCTGCTCAATTGACCTCACTGAAGTGATGTTGTTTTGATTTTTTCAGCCTTATTCAGTGCAGAAGTTACCTGAGATTAGGGAAGGGAACACCTGAGAAGCATCAATAATAACTGGATCCATAGCCACCAATGGATCTCGACTATCTGGAGAGGCAAAGGGCCTGTTAGACTCTGAGGGACTGGGGGAGCCATTGTCTTCTTTAAATTGACAAATTTTAATCCTAGGACCCATATGTTAGTTAATTCTTATTGTCATAATCTTAATGAAGGCCATTTTGAAGAACTCTCAAAAGTAAATGTATTTGCCTTAAATTGGGTGGTGGGTAATATTTTTGTTCATTGTATCATGATTCTTTATACCTTAAATATAGGTATAATTATTAATCTTTTGTAGTTATTCTATATTTAATTAATGTTTAAAAAATAGTCTGTCAACATTTCAGGAGTGTTTTAGGGTTTTCATTACCTGAGTTCAGATCCCAGCTCCAACACTTTGCAGCGCTGTGACTTTGAGGAAGTTAATTAACCTCTCTAAGCCTTGATTTCCTTATTCGTGAAATGAGAATACCATAGTACCTACCAAATAAGTGCTATGAGGAGAAAATACATGTAAAGTACTTAGCCAAGTAGTACTGGGTGCATAATCAGTGCTTATTAATATTCAATATAACTTAAAATATAATGATGATGGGAAATGATAGCAGAGAAAAATGCTCATAATAAAATGTGGAGTCGAAGAAATCTAAAAGACTCTAATTGCCTATAAAAATAATACCTGGATGTTATGTATAGAAATAATATTGGAATAAAATAAGACAAATGTTATCAGTGGCTATCTTTTAAGAAGCATGATAATAGGTGACTTTCATTTATTTTTTATACTTCTCTATATTTTCCAATTCTCCACCACTGAATAGTTACTTTAATAATTGGAAAAAGAACGATAAATGTTATTTTAAAAGGATAAAAGAAGGGGAGAATGATTGGGATATCCCAGGTTTGGGGAGCCAGAAGCAAGATGAGACCGAAGAGCTAAATAGGAGGCAGGCCTTGAGATTCTATCTTTAAAATGGTGGTGGGAAGCCAGTCAAAGACTAACTATGAGAGGGGCAAGGCCAAGCATGGATTTCTTAAAGCTCACACTAGATTCAGGGTTTTTAACAAAAGATGGTGGAATAAAGGTATATTTGTTACACTCTTTTGTTCCAAGCCCACAGATTTGAATGAGAGAAAACAAAGAAAATTCCATCCACAGGGAAACCAAGAAATGGCAACTAAAACTCAGTGAAGGATATTTGCCAAGTACAATGACACTTGGGCAAAGTTATTGGCCAATGCTGGGAGCTAACGAATAACTGTCCACATTTCAAGCAGGGTGTAAATATCTCTGCACAAAAATGAGAGGGGTTTGAGGCATCTACAAGCAAGCCTTTAGATGTACTGCTGAGGATAGTCTAGAGTAGTGAATGTACCATGGTAGACTAGGGTTCATCACTGTGCAGTTATATTCACCCTAAAGAACTACAGGCAAAGCGATGGTGAAAACACCCTTGGGCTACGCCATTTTTGTTTTCTCCAGCCCAGATGAGGCAGGGGTGTCTTTTCTTCACCATTTAGATGAGGCAAGGGTGAGAACAGCTTGTCATAAGGCTGTTGGTGGCCAGAGTCAGAGATGAAGGAAAAACAAACCAGCCAAACGAAACCAAAACAAGTCTATGAAAGAAAAGGTGAAGGGTTAAAGAAAAAATTCTAGTGAGCTGAAAAGTTAAAGCAATCAATCTCTCTTATGAATGATACCTTCCCCTTAATGGTGTGCCAAGAGCTGATGAAGACAGGTTACCCTCAAGAATGAGATATAGATTTGGCCACAAAGTTTTCTAAGTCACCATACTTGATTTGAAGCTGCAGGCCACCACAGCATACTTCCTTTTATCTTTCTCACAGTGTTACTTTTGTTTTCTTTTTGTTTGAAGTAAAAATTATCTACAATAAATGATATGAATCTTAAGTTTACAATTCGGTGAGTTCTGACAAATATATACACTTCTGTAATCACCATTCTGATCAAGAAAAAAATGGAATAATTCCATCACCCAAGAAAACTCTTTCATGCCACCCTTGCAGTCAGTCGCTAACTCCTCTTTTCTCCTCCCCACAACCAGAACAATTACTTTCTATCACCATAGAGTAGTTTTGTCTATTCTTGAACTTCATATTAACATAATCATAGAGTATGTACTCCTTTGTGTTTGGCTTCATTTGCTCAACATAATGTCTTTGAGTTTCATCCATGTTGTCCCATATATAAGGAACCTGTTCTCTTTTTATTGCTGCCTAGTATTCCATTGTGTTAATATGCCACATTTTATTCATGCACTCTTCTGTTAACAGACATTTGGATGATTTCCAGTTTTGGGTTATTATGAATAGAGGTGTTATAAACATTCTTGTACAAGTCTTTTTTTATGGACATGAGTTTTTATTTCTTTTTAATAAATTGGAGTGAAATAAATGGCCATAGTACACGGTGTATGTTTCACTTTACAAGAAATTGACAATTTTCCAAAATTGTTGTATCATTTTATACCCTGACAGCAATGCTGAGTTTTACTTACTCCATATCTTCACCAAACTTTAGTATTATCAGACTTTTAAATTTTAGCCATTTTAGCGGGTGTGAAGTAGCACCACATTGCAGTTTTAATTTTCATTTCTCTGATGACTGATGGCATTGAATATCTTTTCATATGCTTATTGGCCTTCACATATTTTCTTTTGTGAAGTGTCTTTTCATGTAGTTTATACAATTTATAATTGGGCTGCTTGTTATTTTATTATTGAAGGCATTCTTTTTGAATTCTGGATACAGAATTGTGAGACATGTATTGCGAATATTTTCTTACGGACTATGGCTTGCTTTTTTATTTCTATTTCTCTTCTTTTTCCCTTCCTTCCTTCCTCCCTTCCTTCCTCCCTCCCCCCTGAATCTCCTGGGCTCAAACATTATATAGAAACTACTAGTAAAAACCGATGGGGACTTAAAGCATACACACACACATACCACTCACACACAAATACAGACTCATGAGTTATTTTCTTTCTTTCTTTCTTTCTTTCTTTTCTCCTTTTTCCACTGTCTTTCGTTCCCTCCTTTCTTTATTTTCCCTCCCTCCCTCTCTTCCTTCCTTCCTTTTAATTTTTAATTTCTCTTTTTGAAAATTTTACAGTTTAAGTTGAATTCAATATTAAATTCAGGTGTACAGCATAGTGGTTAGCTATTTACATAACTTGCGAAGTGATCTCCCCAATAAGTCTAGTACCCACCTAGCACCTTACATAGTTACTAACTTTGGATGAGCATAAGTTTTTACTTTTGATGAAGCCCAATTTACAATTTGTAATGATTACTTTCTTTTGTGTCATGATTAGGAAATCTTTGCCTTCCTAAAGTCATAAAGATAATCTCCAAATTTTATTTTAGAAGCTTATAGTTTGAGCTTGTTTGCTTAGGTCTGTGATTCATCTAGAAGTAATTTTTTGTATGTTGTAATTTTTTTTTTTTAACATATAGATGACCACTTGTTCTAGAAACACTTTTTTTAAAAAAACATAACTAATTTCAAGTATACAGTACATTGGTTAGACATCTATATAGTTAGTAAAATGATCCTCCCCAATTGTTCCCTCCCTTCCCTGACCCTCCACCTAGCCAATGTATTAATACTAATTGCATTCCTTATGCCGTATTTCTCATCCCCATGACCATCCATCGGCTACTAATTTGTACTTCTTTAATCCTTCACCCCATTCTCCTAGCCCCCACCCCCTCCCCTTTTTCTGTCACCAAATTATCCACTATATTTGTGAGTCTGTTTTTGATTAGTTTTTTTTATTACTTACATTCCATATATAAGTGAAATCATATAGTGTTTATCTTTCTCTGTCTGACTTTAATATCTTCTAGGTTCATCACAGCAATATCTTTTTCCATTCCCTTCCTTTTCATATGTCTTATGCCGATCAGACAAATATTTGGACCCTTAATAGTGTCCCATATCCTCCTTAAATCATCTTCATAGTCTTAGCCTCCTTTTTCTTGCCATTCTGTTTGAGTGTCCTGATTGGCTTTCCTGTCCTCTAGATAGGGCATGTGATCCTCTTTTTTATTCACTTTGTTTATTCCTTTGTTTATTCCATTTAATATACTTATCATCTCAGATAATGTGTTTTCCATTTCAGACTGGTGCCCTCTTATAATCTCCATCT
>NW_006441063.1:2785384-2800362 GCF_000325575.1 Pteropus alecto | reverse complement strand
CTGTTCTGTCATATGGTTTCTGCTTCTTTGTCTCCACATTTTGGCTGCATTGCCATGTTTGTTTCTATGTACTAAGCAAAGCTCCTAAGTCTCCCGGTCTTATTAGTGTAGATTCGTGAAGTAGGTGTTCAGTGGCACAATCCTGAGAGGGGTTCAGCTGCAGGCGAAATTTAGCCCAAGCCTCTACCCCTTCAGGGCCACCTGTCAAGATTCAGCAAGCAATCCACAGATGCCGTGCTTATAGTTGCCTCAAAAGGCCACACCAGAAACTGAAGCCAGCTGCCTCCAGTATGAGTCTAGGCACTGCTCAGCAAGGAGCTCCTGACTCACTGAAGATATACCTGGATGTGGCTTAGGTGAAGTCGCGAGTTGGGGGAGGCAGGATTTCAGGGAATCCTCTGGGGAGAGCAACCTCTGTTATCCAGTTTGATGATGTCGCAGCTATGGCAGCGCTGTGTCCTCGCCATTTTTTTTTCCCTAGAAACACTTTTTAAAAGACTTTTCTTTCTCTCATTGAATTGTCTTGGTCTCTTTATCATAAATTGATTGACTATATATCTATAACTATCTATGTATTATACTTCATTTCATTAATCTATTTGTCCTTCTCTATGCCTTGATTTCTGTCTCAATTTTGGTAACTTTGAACTAATCCTTGAAATCGGATAATGTGAGCCATCCAACATTTTTTTTTAAAATCCCAAACTATATTGGCTATTCTATGTCCTCTTCTGCTCAGCTTCCTCCTCTAATATACTGTCAGAGAATTCCACATGCTTTGGCTGCCCCATACTCTGATCTCCACAGCTCAGTGAGACTGGCATACTCTGCTTGGTCTGTACCATGATCCAAAAAGTCCCCTAAGCCAGAAATGTCATGTGAATTCACGACTCACCTGAGTTTCTGTCCTCTCGAGGGATCACACTCCTGTACTTCCTGTTGTCCAAAGCCTGAAAACTGTTGTCTCATACATTTTTTCCCAGTTTTATAGTTTTTATGATTAGAGAGTAAATCTGTTTCCAGTTACTCTGTCATGGATAGAAGCAGAAATCCTCCTCTATCACACTATTATTAAATAGTGATCTTTTTCAAAACTGCCACCATTTAAAAATAAGCAAAATGAAAGAAGGACCCCATATGGCCTATATATAGTGATCAGTACCACCATCACCCTTCCACCTGCAAACTAAAAAAAAAAAAAAAAGAAAAAAGAAAGAAAAAAAAAGACAATTAACCTATAATACAAGTTAGAGGAAGAATTTACGAATTTACATCAAGAATCATCTTTTGAAACAAAAAATTACCAGATACTCTTAAATTAACATTATCCGATAGAACTTTCTGCAATAATGGAAATGTCCTATTCTGAGCAGTTCGATATGATAACCATTAGCCACATATGGCTATGAAGCACTTGAAATGTGACCAGTGCAACTGAGGAAGCAAATTTTTAATTTTATTTAATTAACTTAAATTTTAGTTAATTTTAATTAATTTAATTTTGGATGGTGGCTACCAAATGTTTAATGCAGCTCTATAGTTTCATTTTATATTCTTGTATGGACTTTAAAGGAGATAAAAAGGGAGACGTTCAGAAAATCAAGTCAGTGAGGAAAGACTTGTTTTACTAAATATAGGAATACACCAAAAGCCACTTTTATCAAATCAACATGATTTGATATGAGACAAAATACTCAGTGTAAATGAATAGAGAATCAAGAATTATATCCCAATATATATGCAAAATTAATAAATGACAAAAGTCATAGTTCAAACCACTTTTTGGCAAAAGTATGGATTTGTTAAAAATAAGTGTTACATTACCATTAATTTTAATCCATCTAGGATAAAATTAAAATGGACTCTATCTTCCATTATACAAAAAATAAATTTTAGAATATTTAAATGTAAAATTAAACAACTAGAATCTTTAGAGAAAATTAGGTGACCACATGTACAATACAGGGTCATGGGTAATATTTTTAACCAAAGTTGAAAACACAGAAGCTTTAAAGGAAAAGATAGACATATTGGCTATACATAATAAAAAATGTATCTAGTTTGCAAGGACAGTTGTGGATGGTGGGGGCGTGATTGAATCACTCTATCTGGAATAGGAATCTCAGTGGTGGGGCCTGCAGAATCAGGCACCACCACTGAAGGCTCAGAGATTCTACGACCATTTTTTCCCTTTTGGAATGGGAATGTCTATCCTACGCCTGTCTCGTCATTGTACTTTGGAAGCAGATAACGTTTTTCTTAGTTTCAGAGGTCCACAGATGTAGAAGAAGTTAGCCCAGGATGGTTCATACCCCAAGTCTCACCCATACCTGATTTAGATGATTTACATGATGAGATTTGGAACTTTTAAAATTGATTATATGTAGATGAGATTTTGGACAAAGAGTTAATGCTAGAATGCATTAAGACTTTTGGAGATGCATTTTGCACATGGTACAGATATGATTGGGGATTGGGAAGAACAGGCAGCAGTTGGATTGTACTTAGTTGAATCATGTCCCTGATTCATGTCCACCCAGAACCTCAGAATTTGACTTTATTTAGAAATATGGTCTTTACAATGTAATTAGTTAAATTAATATGAGGCCATAATAGATTATAGTGGATCCTAAATTCAATGACTTGTGTCCTTATAAAAAGGCCATGTGAAGATACACAGGGGAAAAGGCAATGCAATAATGTAAAAGAGATTGGAGTCATGTGTCTACAAGCTAAGGAACTCCAAGGATTGCCAGCAACCACCAGAAGCTAAGAAAGGGGACAGATTCTCCTTCAGAGCCTCCAGAAAAAAAAGCCTTGCTAACGTCTTGATTTCAGGCCTGTAGAACTGTGAGACAATAAATTTCTGTTGCTTGAAACCAAGTTCATGGTACTTTGTTACAGGAGCCCTAGGAAGGAAATAAATAAATAAATAAATAAATAAAAAATGTTCTAGCTGAGCTTCTTCAGTACTAGTTAACCCAAGTTAACTAGCCTCAATCATATGTCCTTTACCTGTGACTTCTCATTTATCTCTCTTCTTTTTCAATTATGTAGTAGTATAATTGAAATGCCCTATTTCATTTCTCTTTTGCATGCACTGAGGATTTGGAGGAAACTCCAGTCAGTGTCAAGAGATGATCCTCTCTTCCGCACTCAACCTCCTGATGATTACACTGGCTTAACTGGCATAAGAGTGATACTAGAATCACTTGATATTCGATAAATATTTAAACAGTAAAAGCAGTCTCAAACAAACATTTGCATAACAAAGGATACCATAAACAAAGTAATCAAACAAAAAAATCTGGAAAGATATTGTAACACATAAGACAAAGGCATACTTTATATAATATACAAAGAACTACTACAAATTGACAAGAAAATGAAAAACAACTTAATAGGAAACTGAGAAAAAGGTATAAACAGAAGCGCATATTCAAATAGAAAATTATATGAAAAGATGCTCAAATTCATGAGAATTAGAAAAATGAAAAGTGAATAACCAATGGTCATTTTATACACAATGAAGTGGCAAAGATTAATAAAGAACAATGCCACTACTTCTTGGCAGCAATGTAAGGAAGAATGTCATAAACTGCTGGTAAAAGTGAACCATCACAGCCTTAGTTGAAAAGTAACTTAGAAATTTCTATTAAAATTAACAATACATATATATTTGACCCAGAAACTTCCAAACAGACTTTTTCTATACTGTTCAAAATGAATGACCAAAATAAATAAATAAATAAATAAATAAATAAAAGAAATGAAACAAATTTAATACCCATCAAGAGAGAAATGGTTAATAGTACATTTATAAAATGGACTAATATGCAGCCATTTAAAAACTGAATCAGAAATAAATAAAATGACATAGGTATTTCCATGAGCTGTCATTAAGAAAAGCAAGATGCAAACAAATTACATAACATGATCTCTTTTTTTTGTAAAGCAGACATTCACTAAATGAAGGCATATGTGTTGTTTATTTTATCATCTGTTTATGAGATAGATTGCATTAATGGTCCCAATTTTATGCTCCTTTCTGTATCCATGCCCTTGCCACGTAATTTCAGTTTTTCTTTTTCCCATCAACAGGTGAAATAGATTTCCCTACCCATTGATTATGATTCCAGCCAATGGGATGTTAGCTGATGTGACAAACAGACACTTGAAAAAGTGCTTGTGTGATTAAACTTGGCTGCTTGTATTTCCACTATCTCCATAGGAAGAATATTCTTGAGTTAGTCCACTGATTCTAGGAGAAGGATGAGAGATACATGAAGCAGAGCCACTTTGGCAAAGTTAAAAGCTAGTTTAGACAAACCCAATCTAGAACAGAGACCCCAGCTGATGCTGAGATGCTTGAACAAGCCCAGCCAAGGGGGATCAAATCCCAATGTCACAATTATAAACTATAATAAGTAATTGCCATTAAATCGTTGAGTCTTGGGGGTAGCACATTTTGCAGACTAGCTAACCAACACTCTCTCTCTCTCTCTCTCTCTCTCTCTGTATCTCTATCTCTATCTCTCTGTTTTTCTGTCTGTGTACATTCTGTGTGCATAGGATTAGATGTTTGTGGATAAAAATAAAAGGATGCACAATAGATTAACTTGGATTATGGGAGTAGTATGATGTAGGTTGATGTGGGTAGAGAGGAAGAGAGAAGAATCAAGAAAAAAGTAAAATATAAATAAATAAATAAATAAATAAATAAATAAGTACATACATACATAAGTAAAAAGACTGCTTTAACATAAAAATACATATATACTATCTCATTTGTGTGTGTGTGTGTGTGTGTGTGTGTCCTGCTAATCCTTTCTGTTCTGCAATGTTTTTGTTGAGAAATCAGCTGACAGTCTTATAGGAGCTTCCTTGTAAGTAACTAACTGCTTTTCTCTTGCTGCCTTTAAGATTGTCTTTTTGAATTTAACCTTTGGCATTTTAATTACGATGTGTCTTGGTGTGGGCCTCTTTAGGTTCATCTTATTTGGGACTCTGCACTTCCTAGACTTGTATGTCTATTTCCTTTGCCAGGTTAGGGAAGTTTTCTGCTATCATTTCTTGAAATAAGTTTTCAATTCCTTGTTCTCTCTTCTTCTGGTACCTCTATGATGAGAATGTTGGTATGCTTCATGTTGTCCCAGAGGCCCCATTTTTTTGAATTCTTTTTTCTGTTGCTGTTCTGATTGGGTATTTTCTGCTACCTTATCTTTTAAATCACTGGTTGGATCCTCTGCTTCATCTACTCTACCATTAATTCCCTCTAATGTATTCTTCATTTCAGTTATTGTATTCTTTATTACTGACTGGTTCTTTTTTATGTTCTCTATCTTTTTGTTAAAGTTCTCACTTAATTTTTCTATTCTTCCCTAAAGTTCATTGAACACCCTTGTAATCAGTGTTTTGAACTCTGCATCTGATACATTACTTGTCTCCATTTTGGTGAATTCTTTTTCTGGAACTTTGTTTGATTCTTTTGTGTGGGACATGTTTCTTAGTTTCATTATTTTGGCTGTCTCTCTGTGTTTGTTTCTATGTATTCAGTTGAGCTTCTATGTCTCCCAGTCTTAGTAGAGTGGTCTCATGTACTAGGTGTCCTGTGAGGCCCAGTGGCATAGTTTCCCTGGTCACCCAAGATGGGTGCTCCAGGTTTGTCTCTTGTATGGGTTGTATGTGTTCCCCTGTTGTAATTGAGCCTTGGTTGCTGTTTGTCAATGGGAGGGATTGATCATCAGACTTATTTGTTGTGAGGACTGGCTGGTGAGGGGCTGACCCCACAAAGCAGGATTTACTTTAGCAGTGCTCTGGTGCCAGCCCAGTGAGCCCTTTGTGAGATCCTCTGATGCAGCCCTGGGTGATATCCCAGCTTGGTCAAAGACAGCTTCCAGTTGTGCCAGCCCCATGGCCTTCTGGGAAAAGCCCCACAGCAGGTCAAGTTCAGCTGCAGCTTGTGCACTGCCCGGGGCCACCTGGCAAGAGTCACTAAGCAATGTGCAGATGACCAGCACCCATGCTGGGCTTAGTGATGCCTCAAGAAGCCACGCTAGGAATCGAGGACGGCTGCTAGTAGTGATGGGCTTGGGGCTGCTCAGCAAGAGGTATGCATCATGCCGAGGCCAGATGCTGCTTTTCTGGATTTTGTGAACCTTTGAGAATTTTTAGGAGTGTCCACAGTATGAGCCAAGACAGGTTGTTTGTATGGAAAATCCACTGGAAGTGGCTTGGGTGGGTCTGCAAGTTAGGTGAGGTGAGATGTCAGGGAATCACCAGGGCAGAGCAACACCTGTTAGCCAGGTTGATGGAGACTCAGATATGGCAGTCATCTGAGTCTGCACACTCGAAAGGAAGAGGGATCAACAAAGGAACAGTGGCCTCTGCCAGCACTGCTGTCTGGGACAAAACTTCTCCTCCAGCCCTTGCCCTAAAGCCACACAATTCAGTTTCTCCTCTTATGTTCCTGCTGCCTTTCAAGCTGCTGCCTCAGCTCTGGAGCTCAAAGGGAGCCTGACACTGAGTAAGTCTGTGCCTGGGACCCTTAAAAGAAATGTCTGTGACTCCAGCTGTCCTTGTCTCACTCAGCCACAATTTTGGCTGGAATTCACCGGAATCTCTTCCTGTCACCGGAATCCTGGGCTGGAGAGTCTAGTGTGGGTCCGGGACCCCTCACTCCTCTGAGGGGACCTCTGTAGCCAAGATTCCCTCCTGATTCTCAACCGCCACATGTGAGTGCAGTACCAGCCGGTTCTGCATCTTTCCTCCTGCTACCAGTCTTGAGATGGCCTCTTCTGTATGTCCCCAGTTGTAAAACTTCTGTTCAGCTAGATTTCAGGTGACTCTCAATGGTGGTTGTGAGAGGAGTTGAGCACAGTGTTTACTTACTCTACCATCTTGACCAGAAGCAAGGTAAGGATCTCTAGATAAGATCATCCTGGATGAGTGTGGGCCCTAAATGTAATTACTGGTGTCCTTGTAAGAGACAAAAAAGGACCAGACATAGAGAGAAAGCCATGTGAAGACAGAAGCAGAGATTGGAGTAATGCATATACAAGTCAAGGAATGCCAAGCATTGCCAGCAACAAGTAGACACCAAGTAAGAAGCATGGAACAGATTCTCCCTCAGAGACTCCAGTAGGAAGCAATTCTGCTGACACCCTGATTTTGGAATTCTGGCCTCCAGGACAGCGAAAAAACAAATTTCTATTGTTTTATACAATCAACTTTGTGGTACTTTGTTATGGCAACCACAGGAAATTAATACATGCTGTCTATATAGTGTTCATCAGTCAAGATGGTGTTCTGATGCATGTGCTTGGAAACTGACTACAGTAGCTTAAGTAAATAGGAATTTGTTTTTCTCATGAACAGGAAATATGAAGGTAGACAGTGTGTGCCTGATAGAGATGCTCATAGATGTCATCTATATCCAATTTCTTATAAATTCATGCTTTGTTATTAGTATGTGTGGCTATCTTCCTTATAGTGATATGATAAATGGATACTGCATCTGAGGCACCAAGTTGCTTTTCTGATGGTAAGAAGGAAGGACAAATAGAAAAAGGCAAAAGGCAGTGTTGTTCGTCCTCTATTAAAAAATTTTTCCTGAAAACTACTGAGAAACTTCCTCTTTCAAAAGAAGTTGAAAACACACCACTGAAAAGAATGCAGCTGCCCTCAGTTAAGAAGAAACATACAATCACAAATAAATTGCACAGAAAGATTATTTTAAAGAGGAAAGAGAAAGGGGCCCAAAGAAGAGATAGTAAGGGATGATAAGATGCTGAGAAAGAGATATAAAATATACTGGCAAGACTCAGGAAATATGGATAATAACAAAACAAATATAGGAATAAAAGCTATATTTGTAAAATAAACTGTGGACTTTGAGTGATGATGATGTGCCAATGTAGGTTCATTGATTGTAACAAATGTACCATTTTGGTGAAAGATGTTGATAGTGGAGGAGGCTGTGGGTGGTTGAGGACATGGGGTATATGGAAAATCTCTCTCTCTGTACTTTCCTTTCAATTTTACTGTGAACCTAAAACTGCTCTAAAAATAAAGTACATTAAAACAAAAACAACAAGTATACAGAAAATCATAGAGCATAATAAACAAAACATGGACCCCCAACCCAATTTTATCAAATATTGGCATATTCACTGTGATTTAAAAATATATATTTAAATAAAGTATTTTGGATTGTTTTAAAAAAACATATTTGAAAGACAAAAGTAGAATAGATATTACTGATATTAGAAATGAGTATCATGAAAACAGGCTTGAAAAAATTATTCAACATTGGGAAAGGACAACTAAATGGGGGGATAGGGACATCTATAAAAGAGAGACAAAGAATACTAATAAACTCCAGGAAAAAAAAGGATAGAAAACCTAGAGGAGAAAAAAAATCAATGATAAAATTAAAGGAAATTTGCTTGAAATCAAGGAAGACATGAATCAGTGGACTGATTGTACACTAAATTCAAAGAAAAAAGTGATTTAGAATGGTAAATAGCCAGACATATACTAGTGAAGCTACTAAACCTTGATAAATACATTGAATTTTATGAGTATCAATAAAACAAAGCCAGAATAAAACAGAAAAACTTCAGAATTCTCCATAGCAGTTAGCCTTAGAAGATAGTAGAGCAATGTATTTAGAGTTCTGGGGGTGGAGGAGAATAGACATAATAATGTTATAGCCAGCCTAGCAGTTGTCCAGATATATAATATTTTGGATTGTTTTAAAAAAACATATTTGAAAGACAAAAGTAGAATAGATATTACTGATATTAGAAATGAGTATCATGAAAACAGGCTTGAAAAAATTATATATATATATGAAAGGTATTTTAAAACATACAAAAACTCGGAGAATATTGCACTCACAAGCCCTTCTTTAAAAAAAAGAAAATCACCTGATGACAAAATCCAGCCAACCAAGAGTTGAATTGAAATTTAAAAAACAAGGGATGGGGAAGCTAGTAAAATCCGATTATCCCCAAAACAGATTGATACACAGAGATTTAAATTAAAACAACGAGCAAAAATATAAAGCAAATGGAAACAAAGTGAAAATAAGTCACCAGTTGAATTAAAAAAAATATCATTAAAATAACAAAGAGAACCAATTTTTAATGATAAAAAATGCAATTCAAATAAAGAACTAACATATTTATTCATCAAGTAATATATATTTGAGATGCATACATTAAAAACCTAAAAGAACTATAATGAGAAATCAATAAAATGCTCAAAAGTTGGAGACTTTGTCTTACTCTACAGTAAGACAGAACAAGTATATCACCAACTCTCCACCTATCACCATTACCAAAATCTAAATAAGGTTCTACAGAGTATTTCGGTAATGTAAATATATATCTATCTATCTTAATTTCTTTAAATTCTGAAAACAGGGACTATTTCTTCTTTTCATGTATCCATAAAGCTATAAGAAAGACTATGCCTTTAATTTCAAGATTTTGTCATCAGTAAGATAACACCAATGATTTAATAGTAGCTGGAGGGAAAAAAAGTAAACAGTTGTCAAATTTCTTTCAATAGAGATTGTGAGGTATGCTACAATTTTATAATGATTTAAACAAAATTCATTTATCAAATTTAAGATGCCATCAGATTATAAGATCTAATATTATGTTATGTTCTACTAAGAAGGTAAAAAAATCCTTCCAATTATAACTGTTAAGATATGTGGAGGTTTAAAGAAAATAATACTCTTTCTCCCACCTTCTAAGTTCTTCCTATAATCAAATTCACAGAGACAGATTAACAGGAGAAAACTGAAATTTTAATACTGCACATGGGGTATTCACAGAAGCACGAAAATTCCAAAGACAGTATATACCCATGACACTTTAGACAAAGAAAGAACAGAAGGGACAGGAGGTATTAGATTTCGGAAGTGAGAATGGTTGATTTACAGATACTTGAGGAAAGCAGAGAACATACATGGCAGGCAAATTCTTGCTGGCAACTCAGAAACAATGGGACACAGGGGGTATATAGCTAATAGGTGCCTGCCCAATGTCCTCTTATTTACCATACTTAATTCAAATTAGGTAAGGCAGCATTTTAAGATTTCCTTCCTGAAGCAGATTTCTCCTAATCTCTTGGGCAGGAAAGAGGGGGAGGGCCAAAAGTTCTTTCTGAGGTTTATTTCTTAATAAACAGCTTAAAATCAGTATCCCAAAAAGCAGCTTCAGGGTAGCATAATTTTGGTTCCCTTTACATACCATTAATATTAATTGTTGATACAATGCTCCATTTAAGAGGCATTAAAATGTGTCTTTGAATCAATAAAAGATCAGTAAAATAAAAATGTATATTATAATTGAAGGAATACTGCATAAACAAAGAAAACATTAATAAATTCTTGAAAGTAGAAATTACGCAAATTTTATTTGTTGATCCTAATAATGAAACTTAAGTTATTAATAAGTATATTAATAACTTAAGCATATAGGCCTTTTAAAACTACCAAACAACTGCTGAGTCAAAGAACATATCAAAGCTAAAAGTAGGATTTTTCTAAAGAAGAACAATTAAAAGAACTAAAGCAGTAATCAGAGAAAACTCCATACTCTTAAACACTTTTACTACTAATAGGAAAGATAAAAACAAATGAATTAAATAATCAACCTAATAAATTTTTTAAAAAACCAGCAAAAAACCACAAGGAAAGTAGAATAAATAAATTCAAAAGATAAATAAAAAATATAGTAAATTAGAAAAAAATGACAAAAATCATAAATAAATTCAAGTACAGTTTTTTTCTTCAGAAGCAAGACAAAAACTAGATGGCCTAAACATGTAAAAAAGGGCAAATATAAGAACAAATACAAGCATCTATGAATGAGATTAAGATTATCATTATAAGAACACAGGAACTTAAAATACTAGAAGAAAATACTTGGCATAACTCTGTGAATGAAATGGATAAGTTTCCAGGAAGATAGAAAATATTAAAAATGACAAGAGATTTTAAAAACCCAAGTGAATTAATAACCAAAGCTGCTCTGTAGGTAAGGGACCAGAAAACAGAAACTTCCCTAGGTATTTTAACAGAGAGATTTTACTATGGAGAGTTAATTACACAGGTAGTAGAGGCTAGAAGAATGAAAAGGCAATTTTGAAGCAATTTAATAGCTGTAAGAACTAGCTACCACTCATAGGGTTAAGGGAACAAAAAATAAGAGGTTGGCAGTACTAAAATCTAAGAGATTCGAGATGAGACTCTGTGAAGTTATTGTTCAGATCTTTGAAGAAGGGTCCTGTCCAGCTCCTGCTGGTGTCCCAGTGCTTAGAGGAGCTGCTCCACAGGGCTGGGATGTGGAGTAACCGATGGAGATTTGTCTTAGATAAGGTGATTAGAGAAGAACCCCCCGAGTTGTGATCTGAAAGACAGAAATGAGCCATCCATGTACAAAGCAAGAAGAGGATACTAGACCAAGGCAAAGGAGTTAAAGGTGACAGATTTGAGATATCTTTAGAACTTTGTGACTAATTGGATGTGAAGGGTGAAGGAGACAGATGTCAAGGATGACTTTCAAGTTTCTGGCACAAGTACTATAACTGGGTGGATAGTGGTGCCATGTCATGAGAAAGGTAATACTTCAGGGAAGCAAGTTTGGCAGGGGTAAAGTATGTTTTTGGACATGTTGAGTCTGAGATGCCTGGGAGGCATCGATGTGGAGAAATAAGGTGATTATATGGATCAGAGACTAAGAACAGGAGGATCTTGCCTAAAGACAAATGTTTTTGAGTCAACCACACACGGATAATATTTGACACCATGAATGGATGATACTTGTCAAGGCAAAAGCGTAATGTGAGTAAAGAACAAGGTCAAAGAAAGAGTCCTTAGGAATATTTAAAGATTGGGTAGAGAAGGATAAACTAGTAATGGAGACTTAGAAAGAAAGGAAGAAAACATGGAAGCTGAGGAAAGCATATTTTAATGAGTATGTAGCTAACATTGTCAAATGTTGACAACTTCAAGTATTGATGATAACAGAAAAGTGAATTTGCACCATGGACAGTGACTAGTAGCATCAGCAAAAACAATTTTTGTAGAGTGATGGCACTGGAAGCCACAGTGGAATGGGCTAAAGAATGAATAGGATGTGGCAGAGATGGTAGATAATAACTCTGAAGAAGGTAGGTTGTGAAGAGGAAGAGAGGAATGGTGTGGCTAGTGAGGGCCAGGAATATATGTTGTTGGTGGTAGATTTTTATAATCAAAACTTTTTTGATCCATTGCACTCTTATGAAAACTAGAATTTGAGGCAGCACTTTAAAAAATACTATGATTCAAACTCTTATGTTTGACCACCTATGCAGTGTCCCTACTGATGTTTAATAGAGAGCTCCAAATTAACATGTTTAAAATTGAATTCTTGATCTCCTCACTCAAACAGGCTTATGTCATTAGTCTTTCCCATTTCATTGTTAGCTCTATCTTTTTAGTTGCTTGAATCAAAAACTTGTCTTCCTTAATTATATTATTTTTTCTCACACCTAAATGCAATCCATCAGCAAATCTTATTCAGACTTTAAAATATACCTAGAAGACAGTCACTTCTGACCACTGCCTCCTTTAACTAAGAGTGACTTTCATCTAAGTCACTTCCATGGATTATTTCAGTGGTCTCCTGACTACTCATCTAGCTTCTACCCTTGCTCTTCTAGAGACTATTTGCAACCTAGAGAATAATGCTGGGCTCCTTTCATACGTAAATCAAATCATGTCATGTTTTTGCTCAAAACACTTTATAACACCTCTTCCTCCAGTAAAAGCTAAAGTCATTAAAATAGCTTACAAGTATCTATGTGATCTGACCCCACTGCCTCCCCGATTTCATTACCTAATATTCTCTCCCTTATCCTATCTGCTCCTGCCACACTAATCTATTTGCCATTCCTTCAATACTCTAAGCATGTTTCTTCCTCAGGCCTTTGCATTGGCTGTTCCCTCTGCCTGGCCTGAATTCCCACAAAATATCTGCATGGCTAACATCCTCTCTTCCTTAATTTATGATTTCTTTCCCAATTATTTATTCTTCAAGTACGACTTTTCTCAGCAATGTAGTTTGAGAGATTGCAGCATGAATGTTATAAATGCTCATATTATATATGATTAGGAATGTGTGGATTATTTTAAGAATGTGTATTGACAGAAAGCATGTTGAGGCTTGTCGAGAGAGAGAGGGAGGGAGGAAGGAAGGAAAAGAAAAAAAAGAAGAAAGAAAGAAAGAGGAAGGGAGGGAGGGAGGAAAGAAGGAAGGAAAGAAGGAGGGAAGGAAGGAAGGAAGGAAGGAAGGAAGGAAGGAAGGAAGGAAGGAGGAAAAAAGGAAGAAAAGAAAGAAAAGAAAGAAAAAGAAGAGAAAGAAAGAAAGAAAGAAAGAAAGAAAGAAAGAAAGAAAGAAAGAAAGAGAAAGAAAAGCAAGCAAGCAAGCAAGCAAAGAAGGAAAGAAAGAAAAACAACATCGTATATTTCCAAAACTTTCAAGTGGAAAAGGTCAAAGGCCCCAAACAATGCTTCATATTACAAAATATAGATGATCTACAAAAACTTATAGGTATTTACTATCATTCACAATTCTCATGTACAGCATCATGATATAGACTAATAGAATATACAGTGAAAATGTATCACAGCTGGTGACATATATGTTGCCTACCATTTGTCTCATATTCTATAAGATGTACACTTCAACTTTAATCCTTCTATTAACTCTGAAAGGTCAAGAAACTGAGGCTTGCAGAGGGTATGTCTTCTTTGAGCTCACAAACTAGGAAGTGGCAGAGAGGTGATTTACACTGGGGGTGGGAGATGAGAGATGGAGGGATAGGGACAGGTCTGACTCCAGAGCTTTGCTCTTCATCACACTACGTGGTCTGCCATTCCCACACTCTCAAGTAAATAGAATGTTTGTTAGAGAAAATTTATTTTTACTGAATTTTGGTGTTATAACACAGATTTACTCTAATGTTTCCATGGCTTTAAGAATACAGTCATAATTTTAGAATTAATCACTTTGCGATGTGTGGTGATTTTAATTTTTTCTGTTTTGTTAATTTATTATATCACTTTATAAAGTATGGTGAAGATGAACTTGCCCGCCTTGCACACCTTACTTTTTTGAGTGGATTACAGATAGATTCCTAAAATAGTTAGGGACTTCAGAGTGCATCATATTCCCATTAAGAATTCTTCCCTTTTCAATTTCTGGCCTTTCTGATGGGGAGAAAGAGAGAGGAGAGGAGAGGAAAGGAGTAGAAGGGAGAAGAGGGAAGGGAAAGGGAGGGAAGGGGAAGGGAGAGAAGGAGGACAGGAGGACAGGGGAGAGAAGAAGAAGACTATTCTGTTTGAAGAACAGGTTGAGGGTTGTGTTGTGGAAGGAAGGCAAATTAATATCTTATGCTTGAATAAATAAAAAAATAGACTTTTGAACAAACATGACATTAGATAGTAATAACCCAAGCACTATATTTTCTAGCCACGGAGTAATTACAAATAGTTCAAAGAAATGTGAAGTACTTGAACCAATTGTTTGACAGTATAAAAAGCATGGTCCCTACGGTAGGTCAAGAAGAACATTTATAAAAGCAGCTGAACTGGCCATTTGCTTCAGCCCGGATCTAACAAAGCTAAATGTGCTGTCTGAAACTAAATGAAAAAAATAGTATTGAATGAACAAACACTAAATTCACACTTAGAATTTTTTAATTTACTATTTCATAGACCCCTCAAGAATCTTCAATTTGGAATATTCTGGATTCTGAATCCAAAGCACAGTGATTTAGATAATCTCTTTCTCCTGAAGGAGACTAAACGAGAGAGATATGTTTTAATACCTAGCTATGTTGTTCATTTTTTCTCTTACAGACTTTTTGTTAAGTAAATCAAGATTGTTCTTTCTAAAACCCAAAATCTAATTACTATG